>NW_026962267.1:50543-83321 GCF_032445375.1 Bacillus rossius redtenbacheri
TGCCTAATTGCCTTTTAATTACCTGCCTAATTATCTGCTTAATTGCCTGCCTAATTAACTCCTAATTAAATGCCTAATTGCCTGTCTAATTAACTGCCTAATTAACTGCCTAAATGTCTGTTTAATTAACCGCCTAATTGCCTGTTTAATTAACTGCCTAATTAACTGCCTGCCTAATTGACCGCCTAATTAACTGCCTAATTAACTGCTTAATTATCTGCCTATTTGCCTGCCTAATTAACTGCCTAAGTGCCTGCCTAATTGCCTGCCTAATTAAATGCATGATTGCCTGCTTAATTTTCTGCCTAACTGACTGTCTAATTATCTGCCTAATTGCCTGCCTTATTGCCTGCCTAATTAACTACCTTATTAACTGAACAATTGCTTGCCTAATTAACTGCCTAATTAACTGCCCAATTGCCTGCCTAATTAACTGCCTAATTAACTGCCCAATTGCTTGCCTAATTGAACGCCTAATTAACTGCCTAACAGCCTGCCTAATAGCCTGCCTAATTACCTGCCAAATTGCCTGCCTGCCTAATTAACTGTATAATTGCCTGCTTATTTGCCTGCCTGCCTAATTGCCTGCTTGCCTAATTAACTGCATAATTGCCTGCTTAATTACCTGCCTAATTGCCTGCCTAATTGCCTGCCTAATTGCTTGACTAATAAACTGCCTTATTGCCTGCCTAATTGCCTGCTTTTTGACCGCCTAATTAACTGCCTAATTGCCTGCCTAATCATCTGCCTAATTACCAGCCTAATTACCAGCCAAATTGGCTGCCTGCCTAATTAACTGCTTAATTGCCTGCTTATTTACCTGCCTGCCAAATTGCCTGCTTGCCTAATTGCTTGCTTAATTTACTGCATAATTGCCTGCTTGCCTAAATGCTTGCCTAATAAACTGCATAATTGCCTGCTTAATTACCTGCCTAATTGCCTGTCTAATTGCCTGCCTAATTGCTTGACTAATAAACTGCCTAATTGCCTGCCTAATTATCTGCTTAATTGCCTGCCTAATTAACTGCCTAATTAACTGCCCAATTGCCTGCCTTATTAACTGCCTAAATAACTGTCCAATTGCATGCCCAATTGCCTGCCTAATTAACTGCCTAATTCCCTGCCTAATTGCCTGCCTAATTGTCTGCTTTATTATCTGCCAAATTTCCTGCCTAATTAACCGCCTAAGTGCCTGCCTAATTGCCAGGCTTATTAACTGCCTGATTGCCTGCTTAATTATCTGCCTAATTGCCTGCCTAATTAACTGCCTAATTGCCTCCCTAGTTGCCTGCCTAATTAACTACCTAATTAACTGCACAATTGCCTGCCTAATTAACGGCCTAATGAAATGCCTAATTTCCTGTCTAATTAACTGCCTAATTAACTGCCAAATTGCCTGCCTAATTAACTGCCTAAATAACTGCCCAATGGCCTGCCTAATTAACTGCCTAATTAACTGCCTAATTGCCTGCCCAACTGCCTACCTAATTAACTGCCCAATTGTCTGCCTAATTGACCGCCTGATCAACTGCCCAAATTGCCTGCCTAATTGACAGCCTAATTAACTGCCTAATTGCCTGCCTAATTAACTGCCTAATTATCTGCTAAATTACCTGCCTAATTAACTGCCTAATTAACTGCACAATTGCCTGCCTAATTAACTGCCTAATAACTGCCTAATTGCCTGCCCAACTGCCTACCTAATTAACTGCCTAATTGCCTGCCTAAATAACTGCCTAAGTGCCTGCTTAATTGCCTGCCCAATTTCCAGCCTAATTAACAGCCCAATTGCCTGCATAATTAACTGCCTAATTAACTGAAAAAGTGCCTGCCTAATTGCCTGCCTAATTAACTGCCTAATTGCCTTTTAATTACCTGCCTAATTATCTGCTTAATTGCCTGCCTAATTAACTCCTAATTAAATGCCTAATTGCCTGTCTAATTAACTGCCTAATTAACTGCCTAAATGCCTGTTTAATTAACCGCCTAATTGCCTGTTTAATTAACTGCCTAATTAACTGCCTGCCTAATTGACCGCCTAATTAACTGCCTAATTAACTGCTTAATTATCTGCCTAATTGCCTGCCTAATTAACTGCCTAATTGCCTGCCTAATTAACTGCCTAATTGCCTGCCTAATTAACTGCCTAATTGCCTGCTAATTAACTACCTAATTAACTGCACAATTGCCTGCTTAATTAACTGCCTAATTAAATGCCTAATTGCGTGTCAAATTAACCGCCTAATTGCCTGCCTAATTAACTGCCTAATTAACTGCCTGCCTAATTGACCGCCTAATTAACTGCCTAATTGCCTGCTTAATTGTATGCCTAATAGCTGCCTAATAGCCTGCCTAATTACCTGCCAAATTGCCTGCCTAATAAACTGCTTAATTGCCTGCCTAATTGCCTGCCTGCCTAATTGCCTGCTTGCCTAATTGCTTGCCTAATAACCTGCTGAATTGCCTGCTTAATTTCCTGCCTTATTGCCTACCTAATTGCCTGCCTAATTGCTTGCCTAATTAACTGCTTAATTGCCTGCTTAATTACCTGCCTTATTGCCTGCCTAATTGCCTGCCCAATTGCTTGACTTATAAACTGCCTAATTGCCTGCCTTATTATCTGCCTATTTGCCTGCCTAATTAACTGCCTAAGTGCCTGCCTAATTGCCTGCCTAATTAAATGCATGATTGCCTGCTTAATTTTCTGCCTAACTGACTGTCTAATTATCTGCCTAATTGCCTGCTTTATTGCCTGCCTAATTAACTACCTTATTAACTGAACAATTGCTTGCCTAATTTACTGCCTAATTAACTGCCCAATTGCCTGCCTAATTAACTGCCTAATTAACTGCCCAATTGCTTGCCTAATTAAACGCCTAATTAACTGCCTAACAGCCTGCCTAATAGCTGCCTAATTACCTGCCAAATTGCCTGCCTGCCTAATTAACTGTATAATTGCCTGCTTATTTGCCTGCCTACCTAATTGCCTGCTTGCCTAATTAACTGCATAATTGCCTGCTTAATTACCTGCCTAATTGCCTGCCTAATTGCCTGCCTAATTGCTTGACTAATAAACTGCCTTATTGCCTGCCTAAATGCCTGCTTTTTGACCGCCTAATTAACTGCCTAATTGCCTGCTTAATCATCTGCCTAATTACCAGCCTAATTACCAGCCAAATTGGCTGCCTGCCTTATTAACTGCTTAATTGCCTGCTTATTTACCTGCCTGCCAAATTGCCTGCTTGCCTTATTGCTTGCCTAATTAACTGCATAATTGCCTGCTTAATTACCTGCCTAATTGCCTGCCTAATTGCCTGCCTAATTGCTTGCCTAATAAACTGCCTAATTGCCTGCCTAATTATCTGCTTAATTGCCTGCCTAATTAACTGCCTAGTTAACTGCCCAATTGCCTGCCTAATTAAATGCCTAATTCCTGCCTAATCGCCTGCCTAATTGTCTGCTTTATTATCTGCCTAATTGCCTGCCTAATTAACCGCCTAAGTGCCTGCCTAATTGCCAGCTTATTAACTGCCTGATTGCCTGCTTAATTATCTGCCTAATTGCCTGCCTAATTGCCTGCCTAATTGCTTAACTAATAAACTGCCTAATTGCCTGCCTAATTAACTGCCTAATGTTTACTGCCTTATTATCAGCCTATTGGCCTGCCTTATTAACTGCCTAAGTGCCTGCCTAATTAACTGCCTAATTGCCTCCCTAGTTGCCTGCCTAATTAACTACCTAATTAACTGCACAATTGCCTGCCTAATTAACGGCCTAATGAAATGCCTAATTGCCTGTCTAATTAACTGCCTTATTGCCTGCCCAATTGCCTGCCCAATTAACTGCCTAATTAACTGCCTAATTAACTGCCTATTTGCCTGCCTAATTGCCTGTCTAATTAACTGCCTAATTGCCTGCTTAATTATCTGCCTAATTGCCTGCTAATTAACTGCCTAATTGCCTCCCTAGTTGCCTGCCTAATTAACTACCTAATTAACTGCACAATTGCCTGCCTAATTAACGGCCTAATGAAATGCCTAATTTCCTGTCTAATTAACTGCCTAATTAACTGCCAAATTGCCTGCTTAATTGTCTGCTTTATTATCTGCCAAATTTCCTGCCTAATTAACCGCCTAAGTGCCTGCCTAATTGCCAGGCTTATTAACTGCCTGATTGCCTGCTTAATTATCTGCCTAATTGCCTGCCTAATTAACTGCCTAATTGCCTCCCTAGTTGCCTGCCTAATTAACTACCTAATTAACTGCACAATTGCCTGCCTAATTAACGGCCTAAGGAAATGCCTAATTTCCTGTCTAATTAACTGCCTAATTAACTGCCAAATTGCCTGCCTAATTAACTGCCTAATTAACTGCCCAATGGCCTGCCTAATTAACTGCCTAATTAACTGCCTAATTGCCTGCCCAACTGCCTACCTAATTAACTGCCCAATTGTCTGCCTAATTGACCGCCTGATCAACTGCCCAATTGCCTGCCTAATTGACAGCCTAATTAACTGCCTAATTGCCTGCCTAATTAACTGCCTAATTATCTGCTAAATTACCTGCCTAATTAACTGCCTAATTAACTGCACAATTGCCTGCCTAATTAACTGCCTAATTAACTGCCTAATTGCCTGCCCAACTGCCTACCTAATTAACTGCCTAATTGCCTGCATAATTAACTGCCTAAGTACCTGCCTAATTGCCTGTCTAATTAACTGCTTTATTGCCTGCCCAATTGCCTGCCTAATTAACTGCCCAATTGCCTGCCTAATTAACTGCCCAATTGCCTGCCTAATTAACTGCCTAATTAACTACCTAAGTGCCTGCCTAATTGCTGCCTAACTAACTGCCTAATTGCCTTTTTAATTCCCTGCCTAATTATCTGCTTAATTGCCTGCCTAATTTACTCCTAATTAAATGCCTAATTGCCTGTCTAATTAACTGCCTAATTAACTGCCCAATTGTCTGTTTAATTAACTGCCCAATTGCTTGCCTAATTAACTGCCTAATTAACTGCCCAATTGCCTGCCTAATTGAACGCCTAATTAACTGCCTAACAGCCTGCCTAAAAGCCTGCCTAATTACATGCCAAATTGCCTGCCTGCCTAATTAACTGCTTAATTGCCTGCTTATTTGCCTGCCTGCCTAATTGCCTGCTTGCCTAATTAACTGCATAATTGCCTGCTTAATGACCTGCCTAATTGCCTGCCTAATTGCCTGCCTAATTGCTTGACTAATAAACTGCCTTATTGCCTGCCTAATTGCCTGCTTTTTTACCGCCTAATTAACTGCCTAATTGCCTGCTTAATCATCTGCCTAATTGCCTGCCTAATAAACTGCCTAATTGCCTGCCTAATTAACTGCCTAATTATGTGCCCAATTGCCTGCCTAATTAACTTCCCAATTGCCTGCCTAATTGACCGCCTAATTAACTGCCTAATTGCCTGCTTAATTATCTGCCTAATTGCCTGCCTAATTAACTGCCTAATTGCCTTCCTAATTGCCTGCTTTATTATCTGCTAATTGTCTGCCTAATTAAATGCTTATTGCCTGCCTAATTAACTGCCTAATTGACTGCTTAATTATCTGCCTAATTGCCTGCCTAATTGCCTGCTTAATCATCTGCCTAATTGGCTGCCTAATTAACTGCCCAATTGCCTGCCTAATTAACTGCCTAATTGCCTGCCTAATTAACTGCCTAATTGCCTGCTTAATTGACCGCCTTATTTATTGCCTAATTGCCTGCTTAATTATCTGCCTAATTATCTGCCTAATTAACTGCCTAATTGCCTGCCTAATTAACTGCCTAATTGCCTGCTTAATTGACCGCCTTATTTATTGCCTAATTGCCTGCTTAATTAACTGCCTAATTAACTGCCCAATTGCCTGCCTTATTAACTGCTAAATAACTGTCCAATTGCATGCCCAATTGCCTGCCTAATTAACTGCCTAATTCCCTGCCCTAATTGCCTGCCTAATTGTCTGCTTTATTATCTGCCAAATTTCCTGCCTAATTAACCGCCTAAGTGCCTGCCTAATTGCCAGGCTTATTAACTGCTGATTGCCTGCTTAATTATCTGCCTAATTGCCTGCCTAATTAACTGCCTAATTGCCTCCCTAGTTGCCTGCCTAATTAACTACCTAATTAACTGCACAATTGCCTGCCTAATTAACGGCCTAATGAAATGCCTAATTTCCTGTCTAATTAACTGCCTAATTAACTGCCAAATTGCCTGCCTAATTAACTGCCTAAATAACTGCCCAATGGCCTGCCTAATTAACTGCCTAATTAACTGCCTAATTGCCTGCCCAACTGCCTACCTAATTAACTGCCCAATTGTCTGCCTAATTGACCGCCTGATCAACTGCCCAATTGCCTGCCTAATTGACAGCCTAATTAACTGCCTAATTGCCTGCCTAATTAACTGCCTAATTATCTGCTAAATTACCTGCCTAATTAACTGCCTAATTAACTGCACAATTGCCTGCCTAATTAACTGCCTAATTAACTGCCTAATTGCCTGCCCAACTGCCTACCTAATTAACTGCCTAATTGCCTGCCTAATTAACTGCCTAATTGCCTGCCTTATTATCAGCCTAATTGCCTGCCTAATTAACTGCCTAAGTGCCTGCTAATTGCCTGTCTAATAAACTGCCTTATTGCCTGCCCAATTGCCTGCCTAATTAACTGCCCAATTGCCTGCCTAATTAACTGCCTTATTAACAGCCTAAGTGCCTGCCTAATTGCTTGCCTAATTATCTGCTTAATTGCCTGCCTAATTAACTCCTAATTAAATGCCTAATTGCCTGTCTAATTAACTGCCTAATTAACTGCCCAATTGCCTGTATAATTAACTGCCTAATTGCCTGCTTAATTGACCGCCTAATAAACCACCTAATTGCCTGATTAATTATCTGCCTAATTGCTGCCTAATTATCTGCTTAATTGCCTGCCTTATTAACTGCCTAATTATCTGCTTAATTGCCTGCCTAATTATTTGCCTAATTAGCTGCTTAATTAACTGCACAATTGCCTGCCTAATTAACTGCCTAATTAAATGCCTAATTGCCTGTCTAATTAACAGCTTAATTGCCTGCCTAATTAACTGCCTAATTAACTGCCTGCCTAATTGACCGCCTAATTGCCTGCCTAATTGTATGCCTAATAGCCTGCCTTATTATCAGCCTAATTGCCTGCCTAAATAACTGCCTAAGTGCCTGCTTAATTGCCTGCCCAATTGCCAGCCTAATTAACAGCCCAATTGCCTGCATAATTAACTGCCTAATTAACTGCCTAAGTGCCTGCCTAATTGCTGCCTAATTAACTGCCTAATTGCCTTTTAATTACCTGCCTAATTATCTGCTTAATTGCCTGCCTAATTAACTCCTAATTAAATGCCTAATTGCCTGTCTAATTAACTGCCTAATTAACTGCCTAAATGACTGTTTAATTAACCGCCTAATTGCCTGTTTAATTAACTGCCTAATTAACTGCCTGCCTAATTGACCGCCTAATTAACTGCCTAATTAACTGCTTAATTATCTGCCTAATTGCCTGCCTAATTAACTGCCTAATTGCCTGCCTAATTAACTACCTAATTAACTGCACAATTGCCTGCTTAATAACTGCCTAATTAAATGCCTAATTGCGTGTCAAATTAACCGCCTAATTGCCTGCCTAATTAACTGCCTAATTAACTGCCTGCCTAATTGACCGCCTAATTAACTGCCTAATTGCCTGCTTAATTGTATGCCTAATAGCCTGCCTAATAGCCTGCCTAATTACTGCCAAAATTGCCTGCCTAATAAACTGCTTAATTGCCTGCCTAATTGCCTGCCTGCCTAATTGCCTGCTTGCCTAATTGCTTGCCTAATAACCTGCTGAATTGCCTGCTTAATTTCCTGCCTTATTGCCTACCTAATTGCCTGCCTAATTGCTTGCCTAATTAACTGCTTAATTGCCTGCTTAATTACCTGCCTTATTGCCTGCCTAATTGCCTGCCCAATTGCTTGACTAATAAACTGCCTAATTGCCTGCCTTATTATCTGCCTATTTGCCTGCCTAATTAACTGCCTAAGTGCCTGCCTAATTGCCTGCCTAATTAAATGCATGATTGCCTGCTTAATTTTCTGCCTAACTGACTGTCTAATTATCTGCCTAATTGCCTGCCTTATTGCCTGCCTAATTAACTACCTTATTAACTGAACAATTGCTTGCCTAATTTACTGCCTAATTAACTGCCCAATTGCCTGCCTAATTAACTGCCTAATTAACTGCCCAATTGCTTGCCTAATTGAACACCTAATTAACTGCCTAACAGCCTGCCTAATAGCCTGCCTAATTACCTGCCAAATTGCCTGCCTGCCTAATTAACTGTATAATTGCCTGCTTATTTGCCTGCCTACCTAATTGCCTGCTTGCCTAATTAACTGCATAATTGCCTGCTTAATTACCTGCCTAATTGCCTGCCTAATTGCCTGCCTAATTGCTTGACTAATAAACTGCCTTATTGCCTGCCTAATTGCCTGCTTTTTGACCGCCTAATTAACTGCCTAATTGCCTGCTTAATCATCTGCCTAATTACCAGCCTAATTACCAGCCAAATTGGCTGCCTGCCTAATTAACTGCTTAATTGCCTGCTTATTTACCTGCCTGCCAAATTGCCTGCTTGCCTTATTGCTTGCCTAATTAACTGCATAATTGCCTGCTTGCCTAAATGCTTGCCTAATTAACTGCCTAATTGCCTGCTTAATTATCTGCCTAATTGCCTGCCTAATTAACTGCCTAATTGCCTCCCTAGTTGCCTGCCTAATTAACTACCTAATTAACTGCACAATTGCCTGCCTAATTAACGGCCTAATGAAATGCCTAATTTCCTGTCTAATTAACTGCCTAATTAACTGCCAAATTGCCTGCCTAATTGTCTGCTTTATTATCTGCCAAATTTCCTGCCTAATTAACCGCCTAAGTGCCTGCCTAATTGCCAGGCTTATTAACTGCCTGATTGCCTGCTTAATTATCTGCCTAATTGCCTGCCTAATTAACTGCCTAATTGCCTCCCTAGTTGCCTGCCTAATTAACTACCTAATTAACTGCACAATTGCCTGCCTAATTAACGGCCTAATGAAATGCCTAATTTCCTGTCTAATTAACTGCCTAATTAACTGCCAAATTGCCTGCCTAATTAACTGCCTAAATAACTGCCCAATGGCCTGCCTAATTAACTGCCTAATTATTTGCCTAATTGCCTGCCCAACTGCCTACCTAATTAACTGCCCAATTGTCTGCCTAATTGACCGCCTGATCAACTGCCCAATTGCCTGCCTAATTGACAGCCTAATTAACTGCCTAATTGCCTGCCTAATTAACTGCCTAATTATCTGCTAAATTACCTGCCTAATTAACTGCCTAATTAACTGCACAATTGCCTGCCTAATTAACTGCCTAATTAACTGCCTAATTGCCTGCCCAACTGCCTACCTAATTAACTGCCTAATTGCCTGCATAATTAACTGCCTAATTGCCTGCCTTATTATCAGCCCAATTGCCTGCCTAATTAACTGCCTAAGTGCCTGCCTAATTGCCTGTCTAATTAACTGCTTTATTGCCTGCCCAATTGCCTGCCTAATTAACTGCCCAATTGCCTGCCTAATTAACTGCCTAATTAACTACCTAAGTGCCTGCCTTATTGCCTGCCTAACTAACTGCCTAATTGCCTTTTTAATTCCCTGCCTAATTATCTGCTTAATTGCCTGCCTAATTTACTCCTAATTAAATGCCTAATTGCCTGTCTAATTAACTGTCTAATTAACTGCCCAATTGCCTGTTTAATTAACTGCCCAATTGCTTGCCTAATTAACTGCCTAATTAACTGCCCAATTGCCTGCCTAATTGAACGCCTAATTAACTGCCTAACAGCCTGCCTAAAAGCCTGCCTAATTACATGCCAAATTGCCTGCCTGCCTAATTAACTGCTTAATTGCCTGCTTATTTGCCTGCCTGCCTAATTGCCTGCTTGCCTAATTAACTGCATAATTGCCTGCTTAATGACCTGCCTAATTGCCTGCCTAATTGCCTGCCTAATTGCTTGACTAATAAACTGCCTTATTGCCTGCCTAATTGCCTGCTTTTTTACCGCCTAATTAACTGCCTAATTGCCTGCTTAATCATCTGCCTAATTGCCTGCCTAATAAACTGCCTAATTGCCTGCCTAATTAACTGCCTAATTATGTGCCCAATTGCCTGCTTAATTAACTTCCCAATTGCCTGCCTAATTGACCGCCTAATTAACTGCCTAATTGCCTGCTTAATTATCTGCCTAATTGCCTGCCTAATTAACTGCCTAATTGCCTTCCTAATTGCCTGCTTTATTATCTGCCTAATTGTCTGCCTAATTAAATGCTTAATTGCCTGCCTAATTAACTGCCTAATTGACTGCTTAATTATCTGCCTAATTGCCTGCCTAATTGCCTGCTTAATCATCTGCCTAATTGGCTGCCTAATTAACTGCCCAATTGCCTGCCTAATTAACTGCCTAATTGCCTGCCTAATTAACTGCCTAATTGCCTGCTTAATTGACCGCCTTATTTATTGCCTAATTGCCTGCTTAATTATCTGCCTAATTATCTGCCTAATTATTTGCTTAATTGCCTGCCAAATTAACTGCCTAATTAACTGCCCAATTTCCTGTCTAATTGACCACCTAATTAACTGCCTAATAGCCTGCCTAATTACCAGCCTAATTACCAGCCAAATTGGCTGCCTGCCTAATTAACTGCTTAATTGCCTGCTTATTTACCTGCCTGCCAAATTGCCTGCTTGCCTAATTGCTTGCCTAATTAACTGCATAATTGCCTGCTTGCCTAAATGCTTGCCTAATTAACTGCATAATTGCCTGTTTAATTACCTGCCTAATTGCCTGCCTAATTGCCTGCCTTATTGCTTGACTAATAAACTGCCCAATGGCCTGCCTAATTAACTGCCTAATTGCCTGCCTAATTATCTGCTTAATTGCCTGCCTAATTAACTCCTAATTAAATGCCTAATTGCCTGCCTAATTGACCGCCTAATTAACTGCCTAATTAACTGCTTAATTATCTGCCTTATTGCCTGCCTAATTAACTGCCTAATTGCCTGCCTAATTGCTTGCCTAATTTACTACCTAATTAACTGCACAATTGCCTGCCTAATTAACTGCCTAATTAAATGCCTAATTGCGTGTCTAATTAACCGCCTAATTGCCTGCCTAATTAACTGCCTAATTAACTGCCTGCCTAATTGAACGTCTAATTAACTGTCTAATTGCCTGCTTAATTGTATGCCTAATAACCTGCCTAATAGCCTGCCTAATTACCTACCAAATTGCCTGCCTGCCTAATAAACTGCTAAATTGCCTGCCTAATTGCCTGCCTGCCTAATTGTCTGCCTGCCTAATTGCCTGCTTGCCTAATTGCTTGCCTAATTAACTGCATAATTGCCTGCTTAATTGCCTGCCTTATTGCCTGCCTAATTGCCTGCCTAATTGCTTGCCTAATTAACTGCATAATTGCCTGCTTAATTACCTGCCTTATTGCCTGCCTAATTGCTTGACTAATTAACTGCCTAATTGCCTGCCTAATTAACTGCCTAATTATCTTCCTAATTGCCTGCCTAATTGCCTGCCTAATTAACTGCCTAATTTCCTGCCTTATTATCTGCCTATTGGCCTGCCTTATTAACTGCCTAACTGCCTGCCTAATTGCCTGCCTAATTAACTTCCTAATTGCCTGCCTAATTGCTTGCCTAATTAACTGCAAAATTGCCTGCTTAATTACCTGCCTTATTGCCTGCCTAATTGCCTGCCTAATTAACTTTCTAATTGCCTGCCTAATTTCCTGCCTAATTAACTGCCTAATTTCCTGCCTTATTATCTGCCTATTTGACTGTCTAATTATCTGCCTAATTGCCTGCCTTATTGCCTGCCTTATTAACTACTTAATTAACTGCACAATTGCCTGCCTAATTAACTGCCTAATTAAAAGCCTAATTGCCTGTATAATTAACTGCCTTATTAACTGCCCAACTGCCTGCCTAAGTAACTGCCTAATTGCCTAATTGCCTGTCTAATTGCCTGCCTAATTGACCGCCTAATTAACTGCCTAATTGCCTGCTTAATTATCTGCCTAATTGCCTGCCTTATTATCTGCCTATTTGCCTGCCTAATTAACTGCCTAAGTGCCTGCCTAATTGCCTGCCTAATTAACTGCATGATTGCCTGCTTAATTTTCTGCCTAACTGACTGTCTAATTATCTGCCCAATTGCCTGCCTAATTAACTACCTTATTAACTGCACAATTGCCTGCCTAATTAACTGCCTAATTAAATGCCTAATTGCCTGTCTAAAAACCGCCTAATTGCCTGCCTAATTAACTGCCTAAATGCCTGCCTAATTGCTTGCCTAATTAACTGAATAATTGCCTGCTTAATTACCTGCATTATTGCCTGCCTAATTGCCTGCCTAATTGCCTGCCTAATTTCTTGACTAATAAACTGCCTAATTGCCTGCCTAATTAACTTCCTAATTGCCTGCTTAATTGCCTGCCTAATTAACTGCCTAATTTCCTGCCTTATTATCTGCCTATTTGCCTGCCTAATTAACTGCCTAAGTGCCTGCCTAATTGCCTGCCTAATTAACTGCATGATTGCCTGCTTAATTTTCTGCCTAATTGACTGTCTAATTATCTGCCTAATTGCCTGCCTTATTGCCTGCCTTATTAACTACCTAATTAACTGCACAATTGCCTGCCTAATTAACTGCCTAATTAAATGCATAATTGCCTGTATAATAAACTGCCTTATTAACTGCCTAACTGCCTGCCTAATTAACTGCCGAATTGCCTAATTGCCTGCCTAATTGCCTGCCTAATTGACCGCCAAATTAACTGCCTTATTGCCTGCTTAATTATCTGCCTAATTGCCTGCCTAATCATCTGCTTAATTGCCTGTCTAATTAACTGCCTTATTTCCTGCCTAATTAACTGCTAATTATTTGCTTAATTGCCTGCCTAATTAACTGCCTAATTAACTGCCCAATTGCCTGCCTAATTAACTGCCTAACTAACTGCCCAATTGCCTGCCTAATTAACTGCCTAATTAACTGCCCAATTGCCTGCCTAATTGAACGCCTAATTAACTGCCTAACAGCCTGCCTAATAGCTTGCCTAATTACCTGCCAAATTGACTGCTTAATTGCCTGCTTATTTGCCTGCCTGCCTAATTGCCTGCTTGCCTAATAAACTACATAATTGCCTGCTTAATTACCTGCCTAATTGCCTGCCTAACTGCCTGCCTAATTGCTTAACTAATAAATTGCCTGCTTTAATTGCCTGCTTTTTGACCGCCTAATTAACTGCCTAATTGCCTGCTTAATCATCTGCCTAATTGCCTGCCTAATTAACTGCCTAATTGCCTGCCTAATTAACTGCCTAATTATGTGCCCAATTGCCTGCCTAATTAACTTCCCAATTGCCTGCCTAATTGACCGGCTTATTAACTGCCTAATTGCCTGCTTAATTATCTGCCTAATTGCCTGACTAATTAACTGCCTAATTGCCTTCCTAATTGCCTGCTTCATTATCTGCTTAATTGCCTGCCTAATTAACTGCCTAATTAACTGCCCAATTGCCTGCTTAATTGACCGCCTAATTAATTGCCTAATTGCCTGCTTAATTATCTGCCTAATTGCCTGCCTTATTAACTGCCTAATTGCCTGCCTAATTAACTAACTAATTAACTGCCCAATTGCCTGCCTAATTAAATGCCTAATTAACTGCCCAATTGGCTGCCTAATTGACCGCCTAATTAACTGCCTAATTGCCTGCTTAATTATCTGCCTAATTGCCTGCCTAATGGCCTGCTTAATCATCTGCCTAATTGCCTGCCTAATTAACTGCCCAATTGCCTGCCTAATAAACTGCCTAATTGCCTGCCTAATTAACTGCCAATTGCCTGCTTAATTAACCGCCTAATTAATTGCCTAATTGCCTGCTTAATTATCTGCCTAATTATCTGCCTAATTATTTGCTTAATTGCCTGCCAAATTAACTGCCTAATTAACTGCCCAATTGCCTGCCTAATTGACCACCTAATTAACTGCCTAATAGCCTGCCTAATAACCAGCCTAATTGGCTGCCTGCCTAATTAACTGCTTAATTGCCTGCTTATTTACCTGCCTGCCAAATTGCCTGCTTGCCTAATTGCTTGCCTAATTAACTGCATAATTGCCTGCTTGCCTAAATGCTTGCGTAATTAACTGCATAATTGCCTGCTTAATTACCTGCCTAATTGCCTGCCTAATTGCCTGCCTAATTGCTTGACTAATAAACTGCCTAATTGCCTGCCTAATTATCTGCCCAATTGCCTGCCTAATTAACTGCTTAATTAACTGCCCAATTGCCTGCCTAATTGAACGCCTAATTAACTGCCTAACAGCCTGCCTAATAGCCTGCCTAATTACCTGCCAAATTGCCTGCCTGCCTAATTAACTGCTTATTTGCCTGCCTGCCTAATTGCCTGCTTGCCTAATTAACTGCATAATTGCCTGCTTAATTACCTGCCTAATTGCCTGCCTAATTGCCTGCCTAATTGCTTGACTAATAAACTGCCTTATTGCCTGCCTAATTGCCTGCTTTTTGACCGCCTAATTAACTGCCTAATTGCCTGCATAATCATCTGCCTAATTGCCTGCCTAATTAACTGCCTAATTGCCTGCCTAATTAGCTGCCTAATTATGTTCCCAATTGCCTGCCTAATTAACTTCCCAATTGCCTGCCTAATTGACCGCTTTATTAACTGCCTAATTGCCTGCTTAATTATCTGCCTAATTGCCTGCCTAATTAATTGCCTAATTGCCTTCCTAATTGCCTGCTTCATTATCTGCCTAATTGTCTGCCTAATGAACTGCTTAATTGCCTGCCTAATTAACTGCCTAATTGGCTGCCTAATTGCCTGCCTAATTATCTGCTTAATTGCCTGCCTAATTAACTGCCTAATTAACTGCCTAATTAACTGCCCAATTGCCTGCTTAATTGACCGCCTAATAAATTGCCTAATTACCTGCTTAATTATCTGCCTAATTGTTTGCCTTATTAACTGCCTAATTGCCTGCCTAATTAACTAACTAATTAACTGCCCAATTGCTTGCCTAATTAACTGCCTAATTAACTGCCCAATTGGCTGCCTAATTGACCACCTAATTAACTGCCTAATTGCCTGCTTAATTATATGACTAATTGCCTGCTTAATCATCTGCCTAATTGCCTGCCTAATTAACTGCCCAATTGCCTGCCTAATTAACTGCCTAATTGCCTGCCTAATTAACTGCCTAATTGCCTGCTTAATTGAGAGCCTAATTAATTGCCTAATTGCCTGCTTAATTATCTGTCTAATTATCTGCCTAATTATTTGCTTAATTCGCTGCCAAATTAACTGCCTAATTAACTGCCCAATTGCCTGCCTAATTGACCACCTAATTAACTGCCTAATAGCCTGCCTAATTACCAGCCTAATTACCTGCCAAATTGGCTGCCTGCCTAATTAACTGCTAATCGCCTGCTTATTTACCTGCCTGCCAAATTGCCTGCTTGCCTAATTGCTTGCCTAATTAACTGCATAATTGCCTGCTTGTTTAAATGCTTGCCTAATTAACTGCATAATTGCCTGCCTAATTGCCTGCCTAATTGCCTGCCTAATTGCTTGACTAATAAACTGCCTAATTGCCTGCCTAATTATCTGCTTAATTGCCTGCCTAATTAACTGCCTAGTTAACTGCCCAATTGCCTGCCTTATTAACTGCCTAAATAACTGTCCAATTGCATGCCCAATTGCCTGCCTAATTAACTGCCTAATTCCCTGCCTAATTGCCTGCCTAATTGTCTTCTTTATTATCTGCCTTATTGCCTGCCTAATTAACCGCCTAAGTGCCTGCCCAATTGCCAGGCTTATTAACTGCCTGATTGCTTGCTTAATTATCTGCCTAATTGCCTGCCTAATTGCCTGCCTAATTGCTTGACTAATAAACTGCCTAATTGCCTGCCTAATTGCCTGCCTAATTGCCTGCCTAATTAACTGCCTAAATATCTTCCTAATTGCCTGCCTAATTGCCTGCCTAATTAACTGCCTAATTTACTGCCTTATTATCTGCCTATTGGCCTGCCTTATTAACTGCCTAAGTGCCTGCCTAATTAACTGCCTAATTGCCTCCCTAGTTGCCTGCCTAATTAACTACCTAATTAACTGCACAATTGCCTGCCTAATTAACGGCCTAATGAAATGCCTAATTGCCTGTCTAATTAACTGCCTTATTGCCTGCCCAATTGCCTGCCCAATTAACTGCCTAATTAACTGCCTAATTAACTGCCTAAGTGCCTGCCTAATTGCCTGTCTAATTAACTGCCTAATTGCCTGCTTAATTATCTGCCTAATTGCCTGCCTAATTAACTGCCTAATTGCCTCCCTAGTTGCCTGCCTAATTAACTACCTAATTAACTGCACAATAGCCTGCCTAATTAACGGCCTAAAGAAATGCCTAATTGCCTGTCTAATTAACTGCCTAATTAACTTTCAAATTGCCTGCCTAATTAACTGCCCAATGGCCTGCCTAATTAACTGCCTAATTGCCTAATTGCCTGCTTAATTACCTGCCTAATTATCTGCTTAATTGCCTGCCTAATTAACTCCTAATTAAATGCCTAATTGCCTGTCTAATTAACTGCCTAATTAACTGCCCAATTGCCTGCCTAATTAACTGCCTAATTAACTGCCTAATTGCCTGCCCAACAGCCTGCCTAATTAACTGCCTAATTAACTGCCCAATTGTCTGCCTAATTGACCGCCTAATCAATTGCCCAATCGCCTGCCTAATTGACAGCCTAATTAACTGCCTAATTGCCTGCCTAATTAACTGCCTAATTATCTGCTTAATTGCCTGCCTAATTAACTGCCTAATTAACTGCCCAATTGCCTGCCTAATTAACTGCCTAATTAACTCCCCAATTGCCTGCCTAATTGACCGCCTAATTAACTGCCTAATTGTTTGCCTTATCATCAGCCTAATTGCATGCCTAAATAACTGCCTAAGTGCCTGCCTAATTGCCTGTCTAATTACTGCCTTATTGCCTGCCCAATTGCCTGCCTAATTAACTGCCCAATTGCCTGCCCAATTGTCTGCCTAATTAACTGCCCAATTGCCTGCCTAATTAACTGCCCAATTGCCTGCCTAATTAACTGCCTAATTGCCTTTTTAATTGCCTGCATAATTATCTGCTTAATTGCCTGCCTAATTAACTCCTAATTAAATGCCTAATTGACTGTCTAATTAACTGCCTAATTAACTGCCCAATAGCCTGTTTAATTAAATGCCTAATTGCCTGCTTAATTGACCGCCTAATTAACCACCTAATTGCCTGCTTAATTATTTGCCTAATTGCCTGCCTAATTATCTGCTTAATTATCTGCTTAATTGCCTGCCTAACTGACAGCCTAATTAACTGCCTAATTGCCTGCCTAATTAACTGCCTAATTATCTGCTTAATTGCCTGCCTAATTAACTGCCTAATTAACTGCCCAATTGCCTGCCTTATTAACTGCCTAATTAACTGCCCAATTGCCTGCCTAATTGACCGCCTAATTACTGCCTAATTGCCTGCCTAATTAACTGCCTAATTGCCTGCCTTATTATCAGCCTATTTGCCTGCCTAATTAACTGCCTAAGTGCCTGCCTAATTGCCTGTCTAATTAACTGCCTTATTGCCTGCCCAATTGCCTGCCTAATTAACTGCCCAATTGCCTGCCTAATTAACTGCCTAATTGCCTGCCTAATTAACTGCCTAATTGCCTGCTTAATTGAGCGCCTAATTAATTGACTAATTGCCTGCTTAATTATCTGTCTAATTATCTGCCTAATTATTTACTTAATTCGCTGCCAAATTAACTGCCTAATTAACTGCCCAATTGCCTGCCTAATTGACCACCTAATTAACTGCCTAATTACCAGCCTAATATCCTGCCAAATTGGCTGCCTGCCTAATTAACTGCTTAATCGCCTGCTTATTTACCTGCCTGCCAAATTGCCTGCTTGCCTAATTGCTTGCCTAATTAACTGCATAATTGCCTGCTTGCCTAAATGCTTGCCTAATTAACTGCATAATTGCCTGCTTAATTACCTGCCTAATTGCCTGCCTAATTGCCTGCCTAATTGCTTGACTAATAAACTGCCTAATTGCCTGCCTAATTATCTGCTTAATTGCCTGCCTAATTAACTGCCTAGTTAACTGCCCAATTGCCTGCCTTATTAACTGCCTAAATAACTGTCCAATTGCATGCCCAATTGCCTGCCTAATTAACTGCCTAATTCCCTGCCTAATCGCCTGCCTAATTGTCTGCTTTATTATCTGCCTAATTGCCTGCCTAATTAACCGCCTAAGTGCCTGCCTAATTGCCTGCCTAATTAACTGCCTAATTATTTTCCTAATTGCCTGCCTAATTGCCTGCCTAATTAACTGCCTAATTTACTGCCTTATTATCTGCCTATTGGCCTGCCTTATTAACTGCCTAAGTGCCTGCCTAATTAACTGCCTAATTGCCTCCCTAGTTGCCTGCCTTATTAACTACCTAATTAACTGCACAATTGCCTGCCTAATTAACGGCCTAATGAAATGCCTAATTGCCTGTCTAATTAACTGCCTTATTGCCTGCCCAATTGCCTGCCTGCCTAATTAACTGTCTAATTGCCTGCCTAATTGCCTGCCTAATTAAATGCCTAATTGCCTGCCTATTTGCCTGCCTAATTAACTGCCTAATTAACTACCTAATTGCCTGCCTAATTATCTGCCTAATGGCCTGCCTAATTAACTTCCTAATTGCCTGCCTAATTAAATGCCTAATTGCCTGCCTAATGAACTGCTTAATTGCCTGCCTAATTGCCTGCCTAATTAAAATGCTTAATGCCTGCCTAATTGCCTGCCTATTTGCCTGCCTAATTAACTGCCTAATTGTTGCTTAATTAATTCCTAATTGCCTGCCTAATTGCCTGCCTAATTGCCTGCCTAATTAAATGCCTAATTGTATGCCTAATTGCATGCATAATTGCATGCCTAATAACTGCCAATTTGCCTGCCTTATTAACTGCCTAATTGCCTGCCTAATTGCCTGCCTAATTGCCTGCATAATTAACTGCCTAATTAACTGCCTAATGGCCTGCCTAATTGCCTGCCTAATTAACTGCCTAATTGCCTGCCTAATTAATCTGCCTAATTGCCTGCCTATTGCTTGCTTATTAACTGCCTCATTGCCTGCCTAATTGCCTAATTAATTGCTTGCCTAATTGTCTGCCTAATTAACTGCCTAAGTGCCTGCCTAATTGCCTGTCTAATTAACTGCCTTTTTGCCTGCCCAATTGCCTGCCTAATTAACTGCCCAATTGCCTGCCCAATTGCCTGCCTAATTAACTGCCCAATTGCCTGCCTAATTAACTGCCCAATTGCCTGCCTAATTAACTGCCTAATTGCTTGCCTAATTAACTGCCTAATTGCCTTTTTAATTGCCTGCCTAATTATCTGCTTATTGCCTGCCTTATTAACTCCTAATTAAATGCCTAATTGCCTGTCTAATTAACTGCCTAATTAACTGCCCAATAGCCTGTTTAATTAATTGCCTAATTGCCTGCTTAATTGACCGCCTAATTAACCACCTAATTGCCTGCTTAATTATTTACCTAATTGCCTGCCTAATTAACTGCCTAACTATCTGCTTAATTGCCTGCCTAATTAACTGCCTAATTAACTGCCCAATTGCCTGCCTAATTAACTGCCCAATTGCCTGCCTAATTGACCGCCTAATTAACTGCCTAATTGCCTGCCTAATTAACTGCCTAATTGCCTGCCTTATTATCAGCCTAATTGCCTGCATAATTAACTGCCTAAGTGCCTGCCTAATTGCCTGTCTAATAAACTGCCTTATTGCCTGCCCAATTGCCTGCCTAATTAACTGCCCAATTGCCTGCCTAATTAACTGCCTTATTAACAGCCTAAGTGCCTGCCTAATTGCTTGCCTAATTATCTGCTTAATTGCCTGCCTAATTAACTCCTAATTAAATGCCTAATTGCCTGTCTAATTAACTGCCTAATTAACTGCCCAATTGCCTGTTTAATTAACTGCCTAATTGCCTGCTTAATTGACCGCCTAATAAACCACCTAATTGCCTGATTAATTATCTGCCTAATTGCCTGCCTAATTATCTGCTTAATTGCCTGCCTAATTAACTGCCTAATTATCTGCTTAATTGCCTGCCTAATTATTTGCCTAATTTACTGCTTAATTAACTGCACAATTGCCTGCCTAATTAAATGCCTAATTAAATGCCTAATTGCCTGTCTAATTAACAGCTTAATTGCCTGCCTAATTAACTGCCTAATTAACTGCCTGCCAAATTGACCGCCTAATTGCCTGCCTAATTGTATGCCTAATAGCCTGCCTTATTATCAGCCTAATTGCCTGCCTAAATAACTGCCTAAGTGCCTGCTTAATTGCCTGCCCAATTGCCAGCCTAATTAACAGCCCAATTGCCTGCATAATTAACTGCTTAATTAACTGCCTAAGTGCCTGCCTAATTGCCTGCCTAATTAACTGCCTAATTGCCTTTTAATTACCTGCCTAATTATCTGCTTAATTGCCTGCCTAATTAACTCCTAATTAAATGCCTAATTGCCTGTCTAATTAACTGCCTAATTAACTGCCTAAATGCCTGTTTATTTAACCGCCTAATTGCCTGTTTAATTAACTGCCTAATTAACTGCCTGCCTAATTGACCGCCTAATTAACTGCCTAATTAACTGCTTAATTATCTGCCTAATTGCCTGCCTAATTAACTGCCTAATTGCCTGCCTAATTAACTACCTAATTAACTGCACAATTGCCTGCTTAATTAACTGCCTAATTAAATGCCTAATTGCGTGTCAAATTAACCGCCTAATTGCCTGCCTAATTAACTGCCTAATTAACTGCCTGCCTAATTGACCGCCTAATTAACTGCCTAATTGCCTGCTTAATTGTATGCCTAATAGCCTGCCTAATAGCCTGCCTAATTACCTGCCAAATTGCCTGCCTAATAAACTGCTTAATTGCCTGCCTAATTGCCTGCCTGCCTAATTGCCTGCTTGCCTAATTGCTTGCCTAATAACCTGCTTAATTGCCTGCTTAATTACCTGCCTTATTGCCTGCCTAATTGCCTGCCTAATTGCTTGACTAATAAAGTGCCTAATTGCCTGCCTTATTATCTGCCTATTTGCCTGCCTAATTAACTGCCTAAGTGCCTGCCTAATTGTCTGCCTAATTAACTGCATGATTGCCTGCTTAATTTTCTGCCTAACTGACTGTCTAATTATCTGCCTAATTGCCTGCCTTATTGCCTGCCTAATTAACTACCTTATTAACTGAACAATTGCTTGCCTAATTAACTGCCTAATTAACTGCCCAATTGCCTGCCTAATTAACTGCCTAATTAACTGCCCAATTGCTTGCCTAATTGAACGCCTAATTAACTGCCTAACAGCCTGCCTAATAGCCTGCCTAATTACCTGCCAAATTGCCTGCCTGCCTAATTAACTGTATAATTGCCTGCTTATTTGCCTGCCTGCCTAATTGCCTGCTTGCCTAATTAACTGCATAATTGCCTGCTTAATTACCTGCCTAATTGCCTGCCTAATTGCCTGCCTAATTGCTTGACTAATAAACTGCCTTATTGCCTGCCTAATTGCCTGCTTTTTGACCGCCTAATTAACTGCCTAATTGCCTGCTTAATCATCTGCCTAATTGCCTGCCTAATTAACTGCCTAATTGCCTGCCTAATTAACTGCCTAATTATGTGCCTAATTGCCTGCCTAATTAACTTCCCAATTGCCTGCCTAATTGACCGCCTAATTAACTGCCTAATTGCCTGCTTAATTATTTGCCTAATTGCCTGCCTAATTAACTGCTTAATTGCTTCCTAATTGCCTGCTTCATTATCTGCCTAATTGTCTGCCTAATTAACTGCTTAATTGCCTGCCTAATTAACTGCCTAATTGCCTGCTTAATTATCTGCCTAATTGCCTGCCTAATTGCCTGCCTAATTAACTGCCCAATAGCCTGCCTAATTAACTGCCTAATTGCCTACCTAATAAACTGCCTAATTGCCTGCTTAATTGACCGCCTTATTAATTGCCTAATTGCCTGCTTAATTATCTGCCTAATTATCTGCCTAATTATTTGCTTAATTGCCTGCCAAATTAACTGCCTAATTAACTGCCCAATTGCCTGCCTAATTGACCACCTAATTAACTGCCTAATAGCCTGCCTAATTACCAGCCTTATTACCTGCCAAATTGGCTGCCTGCCTAATTAACTGCTTAATTGCCTGCTTATTTACCTGCCTGCCAAATTGCCTGCTTGCCTAATTGCTTGCCTAATTTACTGCATAATTGCCTGCTTGCCTAAATGCTTGCCTAATTAACTGCATAATTGCCTGCTTAATTACCTGCCTAATTGCCTGCCTAATTGCCTGCCTAATTGCTTGACTAATAAACTGCCTAATTGCCTGCCTAATTATCTGCTTAATTGCCTGCCTAATTAACTGCCTAATTAACTGCCCAATTGCCTGCCTTATTAACTGCCTAAATAACTGTCCAATTGCATGCCCAATTGCCTGCCTAATTAACTGCCTAATTCCCTGCCTAATTGCCTGCCTAATTGTCTGCTTTATTATCTGCCAAATTTCCTGCCTAATTAACCGCCTAAGTGCCTGCCTAATTGCCAGGCTTATTAACTGCCTGATTGCCTGCTTAATTATCTGCCTAATTGCCTGCCTAATTAACTGCCTAATTGCCTCCCTAGTTGCCTGCCTAATTAACTACCTAATTAACTGCACAATTGCCTGCCTAATTAACGGCCTAATGAAATGCCTAATTGCCTGTCTAATTAACTGCCTAATTAACTTTTAAATTGCCTGCCTAATTAACTGCCCAATGGCCTGCCTAATTAACTGCCTAATTGCCTAATTGCCTGCATAATTACCTGCCTAATTATCTGCTTAATTGCCTGCCTAATTAACTCCTAATTAAATGCCTAATTGCCTGTCTAATTAACTACCTAATTAACTGCCCAATTGCCTGCCTAATTAACTGCCTAATTAACTGCCTAATTGCCTGCCCAACAGCCTGCCTAATTAACAGCCTAATTAACTGCCCAATTGTCTGCCTAATTGACCGCCTAATCAATTGCCCAATTGCCTGCCTAATTGACAGCCTAATTAACTGCCTAATTGCCTGCCTAATTAACTGCCTAATTGCCTGCCTAATTAACTGCCTAATTGTCTGCTTAATTGCCTGCCTAATTAACTGCCTAATTAACAGCCCAGTTGCCTGCCTAATTAACTGCCTAATTAACTGCCCAATTGCCTGACTAATTGACCGCCTAATTAACTGCCTAATTGCCTGCCTAATTAACTGCCTAATTGCCTGCCTTATTATCAGCCTAATTGCCTGCCTAAATAACTGCCTAAGTGCCTGCCTAATTGCCTGTCTAATTAACTGCCTTATTGCCTGCCCAATTGCCTGCCTAATTAACTGCCCAATTGCCTGCCCAATTGCCTGCCTAATTAACTGCCCAATTGCCTGCCTAATTAACTGCCCAATTGCCTGCCTAATTAACTGCCTAATTGCTTGCCTAATTAACTGCCTAATTGCCTTTTTAATTTCCTGCCTAATTATCTGCTTAATTGCCTGCCTTATTAACTCCTAATTAAATACCTAATTGCCTGTCTAATTAACTGCCTAATTAACTGCCCTATAGCCTGTTTAATTAACTGCCTAATTGCCTGCTTAATTGACCGCCTAATTAACCACCTAATTGCCTGCTTAATTATTTACCTAATTGCCTGCCTAATTATCTGCTTAATTATCTGCTTAATTGCCTGCCTAATTGACAGCCTAATTAACTGCCTAATTGCCTGCCTAATTAACTGCCTAATTATCTGCTTAATTGCCTGCCTAATTAACTGCCTAATTAACTGCCCAATTGCCTGCCTAATTAACTGCCCAATTGCCTGCATAATTGACCGCCTAATTAACTGCCTAATTGCCTGCCTAATTAACTGCCTAATTGCCTGCCTTATTATCAGCCTAATTGCCTGCCTAATTAACTGCCTAAGTGCCTGCCTAATTGCCTGTCTAATAAACTGCCTTATTGCCTGCCCAATTGCCTGCCTAATTAACTGCCCAATTGCCTGCCTAATTAACTGCCTTATTAACAGCCTAAGTGCCTGCCTAATTGCTTGCCTAATTATCTGCTTAATTGCCTGCCTAATTAACTCCTAATTAAATGCCTAATTGCCTGTCTAATTAACTGCCTAATTAACTGCTCAATTGCCTGTTTAATTAACTGCCTAATTGCCTGCTTAATTGACCGCCTAATAAACCACCTAATTGCCTGATTAATTATCTGCCTAATTGCCTGCCTAATTATCTGCTTAATTGCCTGCCTAATTAACTGCCTAATTATCTGCTTAATTGCCTGCCTAATTATTTTCCTAATTTACTGCTTAATTAACTGCACAATTGCCTGCCTAATTAACTGCCTAATTAAATGCCTAATTGCCTGTCTAATTAACAGCTTAATTGCCTGCCTAATTAACTGCCTAATTAACTGCCTGCCAAATTGACCGCCTAATTGCCTGCCTAATTGTATGCCTAATAGCCTGCCTTATTATCAGCCTAATTGCCTGCCTAAATAACTGCCTAAGTGCCTGCTTAATTGCCTACCCAATTGCCAGCCTAATTAACAGCCCAATTGCCTGCATAATTAACTGCTTAATTAACTGCCTAAGTGCCTGCCTAATTGCCTGCCTAATTAACTGCCTAATTGCCTTTTAATTACCTGCCTAATTATCTGCTTAATTGCCTGCCTAATTAACTCCTAATTAAATGCCTAATTGCCTGTCTAATTAACTGCCTAATTAACTGCCTAAATGCCTGTTTAATTAACCGCCTAATTGCCTGTTTAATTAACTGCCTAATTAACTGCCTGCCTAATTGACCGCCTAATTAACTGCCTAATTAACTGCTTAATTATCTGCCTAATTGCCTGCCTAATTAACTGCCTAATTGCCTGCCTAATTAACTACCTAATTAACTGCACAATTGCCTGCTTAATTAACTGCCTAATTAAATGTCTAATTGCGTGTCAAATTAACCGCCTAATTGCCTGCCTAATTAACTGCCTAATTAACTGCCTGCCTAATTGACCGCCTAATTAACTGCCTAATTGCCTGCTTAATTGTATGCCTAATAGCCTGCCTAATAGCCTGCCTAATTACCTGCCAAATTGCCTGCCTAATAAACTGCTTAATTGCCTGCCTAATTGCCTGCCTGCCTAATTGCCTGCTTGCCTAATTGCTTGCCTAATACCCTGCTGAATTGCCTGCTTAATTGCCTGCCTTATTGCCTGCCTAATTGCCTGCCTAATTGCTTGCCTAATTAACTGCTTAATTGCCTGCTTAATTACCTGCCTTATTGCCTGCCTAATTGCCTGCCTAATTGCTTGACTAATAAACTGCCTAATTGCCTGCCTTATTATCTGCCTATTTGCCTGCCTAATTAACTGCCTAAGTGCCTGCCTAATTGCCTGCCTAATTAACTGCCTAATTAACTGCCCAATTGCCTGCCTAATTAACTGCCTAATTAACTGCCCAATTGCTTGCCTAATTGAACGCCTAATTAACTGCCTAACAGCCTGCCTAATAGCCTGCCTAATTACCTGCCAAATTGCCTGCCTGCCTAATTAACTGTATAATTGCCTGCTTATTTGCCTGCCTGCCTAATTGCCTGCTTGCCTAATACACTGCATAATTGCCTGCTTAATTACCTGCCTAATTGCCTGCCTAATTGCCTGCCTAATTGCTTGACTAATAAACTGCCTTATTGCCTGCCTAATTGCCTGCTTTTTGACCGCCTAATTAACTGCCTAATTGCCTGCTTAATCATCTGCCTAATTGCCTGCCTAATTAACTGCCTAATTGCCTGCCTAATTAACTGCCTAATTATGTGCCTAATTGCCTGCCTAATTAACTTCCCAATTGCCTGCCTAATTGACCGCCTAATTAACTGCCTAATTGCCTGCTTAATTATTTGCCTAATTGCCTGCCTAATTAACTGCTTAATTGCTTCCTAATTGCCTGCTTCATTATCTGCCTAATTGTCTGCCTAATTAAACAGCTTAATTGCCTGCCTTATTAACTGCCTAATTGCCTGCTTAATTATCTGCCTAATTGCCTGCCTAATTGCCTGCCTAATTAACTGCCCAATAGCCTGCCTAATTAACTGCCTAATTGCCTGCCTAATAAACTGCCTAATTGCCTGCTTAATTGACCGCCTAATTAATTGCCTAATTGCCTGCTTAATTATCTGCCTAATTATCTGCCTAATTATTTGCTTAATTGCCTGCCAAATTAACTGCCTAATTAACTGCCCAATTGCCTGCCTAATTGACCACCTAATTAACTGCCTAATAGCCTGCCTAATTACCAGCCTTATTACCTGCCAAATTGGCTGCCTGCCTAATTAACTGCTTAATTGCCTGCTTATTTACCTGCCTGCCAAATTGCCTGCTTGCCTAATTGCTTGCCTAATTTACTGCATAATTGCCTGCTTGCCTAAATGCTTGCCTAATTAACGGCATAATTGCCTGCTTAATTACCTGCCTAATTGCCTGCCTAATTGCCTGCCTAATTGCTTGACTAATAAACTGCGTAATTGCCTGCCTAATTATCTGCTTAATTGCCTGCCTAATTAACTGCCTAATTAACTGCCCAATTGCCTGCCTTATTAACTGCCTAAATAACTGTCCAATTGCATGCCAAATTGCCTGCCTAATTAACTGCCTAATTCCCTGCCTAATTGCCTGCCTAATTGTCTGCTTTATTATCTGCCAAATTTCCTGCCTAATTAACCACCTAAGTGCCTGCCTAATTGCCAGGCTTATTAACTGCCTGATTGCCTGCTTTATTATCTGCCTAATTGCCTGCCTAATTAACTGCCTAATTGCCTCCCTAGTTGCCTGCCTAATTAACTACCTAATTAACTGCACAATTGCCTGCCTAATTAACGGCCTAATGAAATGCCTAATTTCCTGTCTAATTAACTGCCTAATTAACTGCCAAATTGCCTGCCTAATTAACTGCCTAATTAACTGCCCAATGGCCTGCCTAATTAACTGCCTAATTAACTGCCTAATTGCCTGCCCAACTGCCTACCTAATTAACTGCCCAATTGTCTGCCTAATTGACCGCCTGATCAACTGCCTAATTGCCTGCCTAATTGACAGCCTAATTAACTGCCTAATTGCCTGCCTAATTAACTGCCTAATTATCTGCTAAATTACCTGCCTAATTATCTGCCTAATTAACTGCACAATTGCCTGCCTAATTAACTGCCTAATTGCCTGCCCAACTGCCTACCTAATTAACTGCCTAATTGCCTGCATAATTAACTGCCTAATTGCCTGCCTTATTATCAGCCCAATTGCCTGCCTAATTAACTGCCTAAGTGCCTGCCTAATTGCCTGTCTAATTAACTGATTTATTGCCTGCCCAATTGTCTGCCTAATTAACTGCCCAATTGCCTGCCTAATTAACTGCCTAATTAACTACCTAAGTGCCTGCCTAATTGCCTGCCTAACTAACTGCCTAATTGCCTTTTTAATTCCCTTCCTAATTATCTGCTTAATTGCCTGCCTAATTAACTCCTAATTAAATGCCTAATTGCCTGTCTAATTAACTGCCTAATTAACTGCCCAATTGCCTGTTTAATTAACTGCCCAATTGCTTGCCTAATTAACTGCCTAATTAACTGCCCAATTGCATGCCTAATTGAACGCCTAATTAACTGCCTAACAGCCTGCCAAAAGCCTGCCTAATTACCTGCCAAATTGCCTGACTGCCTAATTAACTGCTTAATTGCCTGCTTATTTGCCTGCCTGCCTAATTGCCTGCTTGCCTAATTAACTGCATAATTGCCTGCTTAATTACCTGCCTAATTGCCTGCCTAATTGCCTGCCTAATTGCTTGACTAATAAACTGCCTTATTGCCTGCCTAATTGCCTGCTTTTTGACCGCCTAATTAACTGCCTAATTGCCTGCTTAATCATCTGCCTAATTGCCTGCCTAATAAACTGCCTAATTGCCTGCCTAATTAACTGCCTAATTATGTGCCCAATTGCCTGCCTAATTAACTTCCCAATTGCCTGCCTAATTGACCGCCTAATTAACTGCCTAATTGCCTGCTTAATTATCTGCCTAATTGCCTGCCTAATTAACTGCCTAATTGCCTTCCTAATTGCCTGCTTTATTATCTGCCTAATTGTCTGCCTAATTAAATGCTTAATTGCCTGCCTAATTAACTGACTAATTGACTGCTTAATTATCTGCCTAATTGCCTGCCTAATTGCCTGCTTAATCATCTGCCTAATTGGCTGCCTAATTAACTGCCCAATTGCCTGCCTAATTAACTGCCTAATTGCCTGCCTAATTAACTGCCTAATTGCCTGCTTAATTGACCGCCTTATTTATTGCCTAATTGCCTGCTTAATTATCTGCCTAATTATCTGCCTAATTATTTGCTTAATTGCCTGCCAAATTAACTGCCTAATTAACTGCCCAATTGCCTGCCTAATTGACCACCTAATTAACTGCCTAATAGCCTGCCTAATTACCAGCCTAATTACCAGCCAAATTGGCTGCCTGCCTAATTAACTGCTTAATTGCCTGCTTATTTACCTGCCTGCCAAATTGCCTGCTTGCCTAATTGCTTGCCTAATTAACTGCATAATTACCTGCTTGCCTAAATGCTTGCCTAATTAACTGCATAATTGCCTGCTTAATTACCTGCCTAATTGCCTGCCTAATTTCCTGCCTTATTGCTTGACTAATAAACTGCCCAATGGCCTGCCTAATTAACTGCCTAATTGCCTGCCCAATTATCTGCTTAATTGCCTGCCTAATTAACTCCTAATTAAATGCCTAATTGCCTTCCTATTGACCGCCTAATTAACTGCCTAATTAACTGCTTAATTATCTGCCTTATTGCCTGCCTAATTAACTGCCTAATTGCCTGCCTAATTGCTTGCCTAATTAACTACCTAATTAACTGCACAATTGTCTACCTAATTAACTGCCTAATTAAATGCCTAATTGCGTGTTTAATTAACCGCCTAATTGCCTGCCTAATTAACTGCCTAATTAACTGCCTGCCTTAATGAACGTCTAATTAACTGTCTAATTGCCTGCTTAATTGTATGCCTAATAACCTGCCTAATAGCCTGCCTAATAGCCTGCCTAATTACCTGCCAAATTGCCTGCCTGCCTAATAAACTGCTAAATTGCCTGCCTAATTGCCTGCCTGCCTAATTGTCTGCCTGCCTAATTGCCTGCTTGCCTAATTGCTTGCCTAATTAACTGCATAATTGCCTGCTTAATTGCCTGCCTTATTGCCTGCCTAATTGCCTGCCTAATTGCTTGCCTAATTAACTGCATAATTGCCTGCTTAATTACCTGCCTTATTGCCTGCCTAATTGCTTGACTAATTAACTGCCTAATTGCCTGCCTAATTAACTGCCTAATTAACTTCCTAATTGCTTGCCTAATTGCCTGCCTAATTAACTGCCTAATTTCCTGCCTTATTATCTGCCTATTGGCCTGCCTTATTAACTGCCTAATTGCCTGCCTAATTAACTGCCTAATTGCCTGCCTAATTGCTTGCCTAATTAACTGCATAATTGCCTGCTTAATTACCTGCCTTATTGCCTGCCTAATTGCCTGCCTAATTAACTTCCTAATTGCCTGCCTAATTTCCTGCCTAATTAACTGCCTAATTTCCTGCCTTATTATCTGCCTATTTGACTGTCTAATTATCTGCCTAATTGCCTGCCTTATTGCCTGCCTTATTAACTACTTAATTAACTGCACAATTGCCTGCCTAATTAACTGCATAATTAAAAGCCTAATTGCCTGTATAATTAACTGCCTTATTAACTGCCCAACTGCCTGCCTAATTAACTGCCTAATTGCCTAATTGCCTGCCTAATTGCCTGCCTAATTGACCGCCTAATTAACTGCCTAATTGCCTGCTTAATTATTTGCCTAATTGCCTGCCTTATTATCTGCCTATTTGCCTGCCTAATTAACTGCCTAAGTGCCTGCCTAATTGCCTGCCTAATTAACTGCATGATTGCCTGCTTAATTTTCTGCCTAACTGACTGTCTAATTATCTGCCCAATTGCCTGCCTTATTGCCTGCCTAATTAACTACCTTATTAACTGCACAATATCCTGCCTAATTAACTGCCTAATTAAATGCCTAATTGCCTGTCTAATTAACCGCCTAATTGCCTGCCTAATTAACTGCCTAAATGCCTGCCTAATTGCTTGCCTAATAACTGCATAATTGCCTGCTTAATTACCTGCATTATTGCCTGCCTAATTGCCTGCCTAATTGCCTGCCTAATTTCTTGACTAATAAACTGCCTAATTGCCTGCCTAATTAACTTCCTAATTGCCTGCTTAATTGCCTGCCTAATTAACTGCCTAATTTCCTGCCTTATTATCTGCCTATTTGCCTGCCTAATTAACTGCCTAAGTGCCTGCCTAATTGCCTGCCTAATTAACTGCATGATTGCCTGCTTAATTTTATGCCTAATTGACTGTCTAATTATCTGCCTAATTGCCTGCCTTATTGCCTGCCTTATTAACTACCTAATTAACTGCACAATTGCCTGCCTAATTAACTGCCTAATTAAATGCCTAATTGCCTGTATAATAAACTGCCTTATTAACTGCCTAACTGCCTGCCTAATTAACTGCCTAATTGCCTAATTGCCTGCCTAATTGCCTGCCTAATTGACCGCCAAATTAACTGCCTAATTGCCTGCTTAATTATCTGCCTAATTGCCTGCCTAATCATCTGCTTAATTGCCTGTCTAATTAACTGCCTTATTTCCTGCCTAATTAACTGCTAATTATTTGCTTAATTGCCTGCCAAATTAACTGCCTAATTAACTGCCCAATTGCCTGCCTAATTAACTGCCTAACTAACTGCCCAATTGCCTGCCTAATTAACTGCCTAATTAACTGCCCAATTGCCTGCCTAATTGAACGCCTAATTAACTGCCTAACAGCCTGCCTAATAGCTTGCCTAATTACCTGCCAAATTGCCTGACTGCCTAATTAACTGCTTAATTGCCTGCTTATTTGCCTGCCTGCCTAATTGCATGCTTGCCTAATAAACTACATAATTGCCTGCTTAATTACCTGCCTAATTGCCTGCCTAACTGCCTGCCTAATTGCTTAACTAATAAACTGCCTTATTGCCTGCTTTAATTGCCTGCTTTTTGACCGCCTAATTAACTGCCTAATTGCCTGCTTAATCATCTGCCTAATTGCCTGCCTAATTAACTGCCTAATTGCCTGCCTAATTAACTGCCTAATTATGTGCCCAATTGCCTGCCTAATTAACTTCCCAATTGCCTGCCTAATTGACCGGCTTATTAACTGCCTAATTGCCTGCTTAATTATCTGCCTAATTGCCTGACTAATTAACTGCCTAATTGCCTTCCTAATTGCCTGCTTCATTATCTGCTTAATTGCCTGCCTAATTAACTGCCTAATTAACTGCCCAATTGCCTGCTTAATTGACCGCCTAATTAATTGCCTAATTGCCTGCTTAATTATCTGCCTAATTGCCTGCTTAATTATCTGCCTAATTGCCTGCCTTATTAACTGCCTAATTGCCTGCCTAATTAACTAACTAATTAACTGCCCAATTGCCTGCCTAATTAACTGCCTAATTAACTGCCCAATTGGCTGCCTAATTGACCGCCTAATTAACTGCCTAATTGCCTGCTTAATTATCTGCCTAATTGCCTGCCTAATGGCCTGCTTAATCATCTGCCTAATTGCCTGCCTAATTAACTGCCCAATTGCCTGCCTAATTAACTGCCTAATTGCCTGCCTAATTAACTGCCAATTGCCTGCTTAATTGACCGCATATTAATTGCCTAATTGCCTGCTTAATTATCTGCCTAATTATCTGCCTAATTATTTGCTTAATTGCCTGCCAAATTAACTGCCTAATTAACTGCCCAATTGCCTGCCTAATTGACCACCTAATTAACTGCCTAATAGCCTGCCTAATTACCAGCCTAATTGGCTGCCTGCCTAATTATCTGCTTAATTGCCTGCTTATTTACCTGCCTGCCAAATTGCCTGCTTGCCTAATTGCTTGCCTAATTAACTGCATAATTGCCTGCTTGCCTAAATGCTTGCCTAATTAACTGCATAATTGCCTGCTTAATTACCTGCCTAATTGCCTGCCTAATTGCCTGCCTAATTGCTTGACTAATAAACTGCCTAATTGCCTGCCTAATTATCTGCCCAATTGCCTGCCTAATTAACTGCTTAATTAACTGCCCAATTGCCTGCCTAATTGAACGCCTAATTAACTGCCTAACAGCCTGCCTAATAGCCTGCCTAATTACCTGCCAAATTGCCTGCCTGCCTAATTAACTGCTTATTTGCCTGCCTGCCTAATTGTCTGCTTGCCTAATTAACTGCATAATTGCCTGCTTAATTACCTGCCTAATTGCCTGCCTAATTGCCTGCCTAATTGCTTGACTAATAAACTGCCTTATTGCCTGCCTAATTGCCTGCTTTTTGACC
>NW_026962267.1:83821-92000 GCF_032445375.1 Bacillus rossius redtenbacheri
CTTATTTGCCTGCCTAATTGCCTGCCTGCCTAATTACCTGCTTAATAGCCTGCCTAATTAGGGGCCTAATTAACTGCCTAATTGCCTTTCTAATTACATGCTTAATTGCCTTCCTAATTGCTTGCCTGCCTAATTGTCTGCCTAATTATCTGCCTAATTGCCTGTCTAATTAACTGCCTAATTGTCTGCCTGATTGCCTACTTAATTGCCTGCCTAATTAACTGCCTTATTGCCTGCCTAATTATTGGTCTAATTAACTGCCTAATTGCCTGCCTAATGAACTGCCTAATTGTCTGCCTAATTGCTTGCCTAATTGCCAGTCCAATTGTCTGCCTAATTATCCTGCCTAATTAAATACCTAAATACCTGCATTATTGCCTGCCTAGTTGCTTGCCTAATTAAATACCTTATTGCCTGCCTAATTGCCTGCTCAATCGCCTGCCTAATTAACTGCCTAATTGCCTGGCTAATAAACTGCCTGTTTGCTGGCTTAAATGCCTGCCTAATTGACTGCCTAATTGTCTGCCTAATTGCTTGCCTAATTAACTTCCTAATTGCGTGCCTAATTACCTGCCTACTTGCCTGCCTAATTAACTGCCTAATTGCCTGCCTAATTAACTGCCTAATTGCCTGCCTTATTGCCTGCCTAATTGCCTGCCAAATTACCTGCCAAATTGCCTGATTGCCTAATTTACTGCTTTATTGCCTGCCTAATTGCTTGCCTGACTAATTACCTGCTTAATAGCATGCCTAATTACCTGCTTAATAGCCTGCCTAATTAGGGGCCTTATTAACTGCCTAATTGCCTGCCTAATTAACTGCCTAATTGCCTGCCTAATTGCTTGCCTGCCTAATTGCCTGCCTAATTAACTGCCTAAATGCCTGCCTAATCAACTGCCTAATTTCCTGCCCTATTGCCTGCTTAATTGCCTGCCTTATTAACTGCCTAATTGCCTGCCTAATTGCCTGCCTAATTAACTGCCTAATTGCCTGCCTTACTGCCAGCCTAATTGCCAGCCAGCCTAATTGCATGCCTGCCTATTTTCTTGAATATTTTAGTGCCTAATTGCCTGGCTAATTTAATGCCAAATTGCCTGCCTAATTGCCTGCTCACTATTTGCCTGCCCAATTGCCTGCTTAATTGCCTGCTTAATCATCTGTCTTATTGCCTGCATAATTAACTGCTTAATTCCCTGCTTAATTGCCTGCCTATTTAACTGCCTAAATGCCTGCCTAATCAACTGCCTAATTTCCTGCCTAATTGCCTGCTTAATTGCCTGCCTACTTACCTGCCTACTTGCCTGCCGAATTAACTGCCTAATTGCCTGCCTAATTGCCTGCCTAATTAACTGCCTAATAGTTTGCCCAATTGCCTGCCTAATTACCTGCCAAATTGCCTGCTTGCCTAATAAATTGCTTAATTGCCTGCCTAATTGCCTGCCTGCCTAATTACCTGCTTAATAGCCTGCCTAATTAGGGGCCTAATTAACTGCCTAATTGCCTTTCTAATTACATGTTTAATTGCCTTTTCTAATTGCTTGCCTGCCTAATTGCCTGCCTAATTGCCTGCCTTATAGCCTGCCTAATTGCCTGCCTAATTACCTGCCAAATTGCCTGCCTGCCTAATTAACTGCATAATATATTGCCTTATTGCCTGCATAATTGCCTGCTCAATTAACTGCCTATTACCAGCCTAATTGCCTGCCAAATTGCCTGCCTACCTAATAAACTGCTAATTGCATTCCTAATTGCCGGCCTGCCTAATTGCTTCCCTAATTAACTGACTAATTGCCTGCTTAATTAACTGCCTAATTGCCTGCCTAATTGCCTGCCTAATTAACTGCCTATTTGCCTGCCTATTAAACTGCCTAAATTCCTGCCAAATAGCCTGCCTAATTGCCTGCCTAATTGCCTGCCTAATTACCTGCCTAATTGCCTGCCTTTTTGTCTGCCTAATTGTCTGCCTGACAAATTGCCTGCCTAATTGCCAGTCTAATTTCCTGCCTAATTATCTGCCTCATTAAATGATTAACTGCCTGCCTAATTTGCTGTCTTATTGCCTGCCTATTTGCCTGCCTTATTGCCTGCTTAATTAACTGCCTAATTGCCTGACTAATTGCCTGCATAATAAGCTGCATAATTGCTTGCCTAATTAACTGCCTAATTGCCTGCCTAATTAACTGCCTAATTGCCTACCTAATTAACTGCCTTACTGCCTGCCTAATTGCTTGCCTGCCTAATTGCCTACCTAATTGCCTACCTAATTGCCTGCCTTCCTGCCTAATTGCCTGCCTTATTGCCTGTGTAATTGCCTGCCTAATTGCCTGCCTAATCAACTGCCTTATTGCCTGCCTAATTATTTGCCTAATTGCATGCATAATTAACTGCCTTACTGCCTATCTAATTGCTTGCCTTCCTAATTGCCTACCTATTTGCCTGCCTTCCTGCCTAATTGCCTGCCTAATTGACTTCATTATTGCCTGCCTTATTAACTGCCTAATTACCTGCCTAATTAACTGCTTAATGCCTGCCTTATTGCCAGCCTAATTGCCTGCTTAATTGCCTGCCTAATTGCCTGCCAAATTGCCTGCCTAATTACGTGCCAAATTGCCTGCTTACCCAATTAACTGCTTAAATGCATGCCTAATTGCCTGCCTGCATAATTGCTTGCCTGCCTATTTGACTTTATAATAGCCTTCCTTATTAACTGCCAAATTGCCTGCCTAATTTACTGCCTAATTTCCTGCCTTATTGCCTGCCTCCTTAACTGCCCAATTGCCTGCCTTATTAACTGCTTTATTAACTGCATAATTGCCTGCCTTATAGTCTTCCTAATTGCCTGCCTAATTACCTGCCAAATTGCCTGCCTAATTAACTGCTTAAAATATTGCCTTAATGCCTGCATAATTGCCTGCTCAATTAACTGCCTATTACCAGCCTAATTGCCTGCCTAATTGCCTGACTTATTAACTTCCTTATAGCCTGCCTAATTGCCTGCTTAATTGCCTGCCTAATTGCCTGCCAAAATAATTGTCTAATTGCCTGCCTAATTAACTGCCTTATTTCCTGTTTAATTAACTGCCTAATTTCCTGCCTTATTGCCTGCCTAATTGCCTGCCCAATTAACTGCCTAATTGCCTGCCTAATTGCCTGCCTAATTAACAGCCTAATTGCCTGCCTATTTAACTGTCTAATTAACTGCCTAATTGCCAGCCTAATTATCTGCCTAATTGCCTGCCTTATTGCCTGCCTAATTGCTTGCTTAATTGTCTGCCGAATTACCTGCCTAATTGCCTGCCTAATTGCCTGCCTAATTGCCTGCCTAATTAACTGCCTAATTGCCTGCCTAATTAACTGCCTAATTGCTTGCCTAATTACCTGCCTAACTGCCTGCCTATTTGCCTGCCTGATTGCCTGCTAATTGCCAGCCAATTAACTGCATAATTCCTGCCTAATTGCCTACCTGCCTATTTGCCTGACTGCCTAATTGCCTGCCTAATTGCCTGATTAATTAACTGCCTAATTGCAAGGCCTAATAAACTGCCTAATTTACTGCCTTATAGCCTTCCTAATTGCCTGCCTGCCTAAATAACATCCTGCCTAACTGCTTTCCTTATTGCTTGCCTAATTAACTGCCTAATTGCCTCCTTAATTGCCTGCCTAATTGCCTGCCTAATTAACTGCCTAATTGCCTGCCCAATTAACTGCCTGATTAACTGCCTTACTGCCTGCCTAATTGCCTGCCAGCCTATTTGCATGCCTGCCTATTTTCTTGCCTATTTTAGTGCCTAATTGCCTGCCTAATTGCCTGCTTAATTGCCTGCCTAATTAACTGCCTAATTGCCTGCCTAATTAACTGCCTGATTGCCTGCCTAATTGCTGCCTAATTGCTTGCCTAATTGCCTGCCTAATCAACTGCCTAATTGCCTGCCAAACTGCCTGCTTAATTGCTTGCCTTATTGCCTGCCTAATTACCTGCCAAATTGCTTGCCAGCCTAATTAACTGCTTAATTGCCTGCCTTATTAACTGCTTTATTAACTGCCTAATTGCCTGCCTTATAGTCTTCCTAATTGCCTGCCTAATTACCTGCCTAATTGCCTGCCTAACTAACTGCCTAATTGCCTGCCTATTTAACTGCCTAATTGGCTGCCTAATTAACTGACTATTTGCCTGCCTCATTGCCTGCCTAATTGCCTGCCTAATTAACTGCCTAATTAACTATCTAATTGCCTGCCTAATTACCTGCCTAACTGCCTGCCTATTTGCCTGCCTGATTGCCTGCCTAGTTGCCTGCCACTTAACTGCCTAATTCCTGCCTAATTGCCTACCTGCCTAATTGCCTGCCTGCCTAATTGCCTGCCTAATTGCCTGTTTAATTAACAGCCTTATTGCAAAGCCTAATAAACTGCCTAATTAACTGCCTTATAGCCTTCCTAATTGCCTGCCTGCCTAAGTAACTTTCTGCCTAATTGCTTTCCTTATTGCTTGCCTAATTAACTGCCTAATTGCCTCCTTAATTGCTTGTAATTGCCTGCCTAATTAACTGCCTAATTGCCTGCCTAATTAACTGCCTGATTAACTGCCTTACTGCCTGCCTAATTGCCTGCCAGCCTATTTGCATGCCTGCCTATTTTCTTGCCTATTTTAGTGCCTAATTGCCTGGCTAATTTACTGCCTAATTGCCTGCCTAATTGCTGCCTAATTGCTTGCCTAATTGCCTGCCTAATCAACTGCCTAATTGCCTGCCAAACTGCCTGCTTAATTGCTTGCCTTATTGCCTGCCTAATTACCTGCCAAATTGCTTGCCAGCCTAATTAACTGCTTAATTGCCTGACTTATTACCTGCCTGCCTAATTGCCTGCCTGCCTAATGGTCTGCCAGCCTAATTGCCTTCCTGCCTAATTTCCTGCCTAATTGCCTGCCTAATTGCCTGCATTATTGCCTGCCTGCCTAAATGCCTGCTTAATGGCCTTTCTAATTGCCTGCTTATTAACTGCCTAATTGTCTGCTTAATTAACTGCCTAATAACCTGCTTAATTGCCTAACTATTTTCTTGCCTAATTGCCTGCCTAACTAACTGCTTAATTGCTTGCTTATTTGCTTGTCTAATTGCTAGGCTAATTGCCTGCCTAATTCTCTGCCTTTTTGCCTGCCTAATTGCCTGCCTGCATAATTGCCTGCATAATTGCCTGCCTAATTATCTGCTTAATTGCCTGCCTAATTAACTGCCTAATTGCCTGCCTAATTGCCTGCCTAATTGTCTGCCTAATTACCTGCCAAATTGCCTGCCTACCTAATAAACTGCTTAATTGCATTCCTAATTGCCTGCCTGCCTAATTGCTTCCCTAATTAACTGCCTAATTGCCTGCTTAATTAACTGCCTAACTGCCTGCCTAATTGCCTGCTTAATCATCTGTCTTATTGCCTGCATAATTAACTGCTTAATTCCCTGCTTAATTGCCTGCCTAATTAACTGCTTATTGCCTGCCTGATTAACTGTCTAATTGCCTGCCTCATTGCATGCCTAATTGCCTGCCTAATTAACTGCCTAATTGCCTGCCTAATTGCCTGCTCACTATTTGCCTGCCTAATTGCCTGCCTAATTGCCTGCCTAATCATCTGTCTTATTGCCTGCATAATTAACTGCTAAATTCCCTGCTTTATTGCATGCCTAATTAACTGCTTTTTGCCTGCCTACTTAACTGTCTAATTGCCTGCCTCATTGCCTGCCTAATTGCCTGCCTAATTAACTGACTAATTGCCTGCCTCATTGCCTGCCTAATTGCCTGCCTAATTAACTGCCTAAATGCCTGCCTTATTGCCTGCCTAATTGTTTGCTCACTATTTGCCTGCCTAATTGCCGGCCTAATTGCCTGCCTAGCTAACTGCCTAATTGCCTGCCTTATTTACTGACTAATTGCCTGCATAATTGCCTACCTTATTGCCTGCCTAATTGCCTACCTTCCTAATTGCCTGCTTAATTTCCTGATTAATGCCTGCCTAATTCCCTACCTGCCTAATTGCCTGCCTGCCTAATTGCCTGCCTGCCTAATTGCCTGCCTGCCTAATTGCCTGCCTGCCTAATTGCCAGCATGTCTAATTGCATGCCTGCCTAATACCTGCCTAATTAACTGCCTAATTGCCTGCCTAATTGCCCGCCTAATTAACTGCCTAATTGCCTACCTAATTGCCTGCATAATTGCCTGCCTATTTGTATGCCTGCCTATTTGTTTGCCTAAATGCCTGTCTAAAAGCCTGCCTAATTGCCTGCCTAATTAACTGCCTAATTGCTGTCCTAATTGCTGCCTATTTGCTTGCCTGATTGCCTGCCTAATCAACTGCCTAATTGCCTGCCTAATTGCCTGCTTAATTGCTTGCCTTATTTCCTGCCTAATTACCTGCCAAATTGCTTGCCTGCCTAATTAACTGCTTAATTGCCTGCCTAAATACCTGCCTGCCTAATTGCCTGCCTTATTGCCTGCCTAATTAACTGCCTAATTGCCTGCTTAAATGCCTGCCTAATTGACTGCCTAATTGTCTGCCTAATTGCTTGCCTAATCACCTACCTAATTGCGTGCCAAATTACCTGCCTACTTGCCTGCCTAATTAACTGCCTAATTGCCTGCCTAATTGCCTGCCTAATTAACTGCCTAATAGTTTGCCTAATTGCCTGCCTAATTACCTGCCAAATTGCCTGCTTGCCTAATGAATTGCTTAATTGCCTGCCTAATTGCCTGCCTAATTACCTGCTTAATAGCCTGCCTAATTAGGGGCCTAATTAACTGCCTAATTGATTTTCTAATTACATGCTTAATTGCCTTCCTAATTGCTTGCCTGCCTAATTGCCTGCCTAATTAACTGCCTAATTGTCTGCCTAATTGCTAGCCTAATTGCCTGTCCAATTGCCTGCCTAATTATCCTGCCTAATTAACTACCTAAATACCTGCATTATTGCCTGCCTAGTTGCTTGCCTAATTAACTACCTTATTGCCTGCCTAATTGCCTGCTCTATCGCCTGCCTAATTAATTGCCTAATTGCCTGCCCAATAAACTGCCTAATTGCTGGCTTAAATGCCTGCCTAATTGACTGCCTAAATGTCTGCCTAATTGCTTGCCTATTTAACTACCTAATTGCGTGCCTAATTACCTGCCTACTTGCCTGCCTAATTAACTGCCTAATTGTTTGCCTAATTAACTGCCTAATTGCCTGCCTTATTGCCTGCCTAATTGCCTGCCAAATTACCTGCCAAATTGCCTGCTTGCCTAATTTACTGCTTTATTGCCTGCCTAATTGCTTGCGTGCCTAATTACTTGCTTAATAGCATGCCTAATTACCTGCTTAATAGCCTGCCTAATTAGGGGCCTTATTAACTGCCTAATTGCCTGCCTAAATAACTGCCTAATTGCCTGCCTAATTGCTTGCCTGCCTAATTGCCTGCCTAATTAACTGCCTAAATGCCTGCCTAATCAACTGCCTAATTTCCTGCCTAATTGCCTGCTTAATTGCCTGCCTTATTAACTGCCTAATTGCCTGCCTAATTGCCTGCCTAATTATCTGCCTAATTGCCTGCCTTACTGCCAGCCTAATTGCCAGCCAGCCTAATCGCATGCCTGCCTATTTTCTTGCCTATTTTAGTGCCTAATTGCCTGGTAAATTTACTGCCTAATTGCCTGCCTAATTACCTGCTCACTATTTGCCTACCTAATTGCCTGCCTAATTGCCTGCTTAATCATCTGTCTTATTGCCTGCATAATTAACTGCTTAATTCCCTGCTTAATTGCCTGCCTATTTAACTGCCTAAATGCCTGCCTAATCAACTGCCTAATTTCCTGCCTAATTGCCTGCTTAATTGCCTGCCTAATTGCCTGCCTACTGGCCTGCCTAATTAACTGCTTAATTGCCTGCCTAATTGCCTGCCTAATTAACTGCCTAATAGTTTGACTAATTGCCTGCCTAATTACCTGCCAAATTGCCTGCTTGCCTAATGAATTGCTTAATTGCCTGCCTAATTGCCTGCCTGCCTAATTACCTGCTTAATTGCCTGCCTAATTAGGGGCCTAATTAACTGCCTAATTGCCTTTCTAATTACATGCTTAATTGCCTTCCTAATTGCTTACCTGCCTAATTGCCTGCCTAACTATCTGCCTAATTGCCTGTCTAATTAACTGCCTAATTGT
>NW_026962268.1:0-1008 GCF_032445375.1 Bacillus rossius redtenbacheri
TCTCTCTCTCTCTCTCTCTATATATATATATATATATATATATATATATATATATATATATATATATATATAATAGCAAATTTTGTGGGCAACTGTTAAAAATTTGTTTTTGAAAATTTTTATTTTCTTTCTCTAGATTCATTTTTTTAAAAACTTTAAATCTATTAATCAAAAACTAACTTTGAAAATAATATAGGGTTATATTCATTATAAAAATATCTCAAAACAATTAACAAATTAAAAAAATACAGGACAGTAAAAATTTATTTTTCAGCATTTAAAGCCATTAGCTACAAGACTTATTTCATAATGTTTGTCATAAGCCACGACACCACATCAAGATAAAAAAGTGAGCGAGTCTTTCAGTACCTACTCACGTCATAATGACAATGAGCCTTCAAGGCTTGTAACTCTTGAGAGAAGGCAATGTAAACAAATTGTATGTATATATTTTTTTTTCAAAAGAGTAAATATATAATCTAAATGTTTCATCAACTTGTAGAGTGTCATGGCACAAGCAGGCTTAAGAGGAAAATGGTTCCTTTTAGCAGTGATGGTTCGACTATTGTTAAAATAAAAGGAGGCGTTTCGACGACCAATGGGTAGCCAGTCCCTGGGAACACTGTAATACAACACTTATAATATTATTGAATTAATATTATATATTATTAATCATTATTTGCCAACATACTTACACATATTAGAAAAGCCACATGGCAGTGTGCCTTGCTGTTCAAGACTAATGTTAGTTTGCTATAAAGTTGTGGATGTCAAAAATAAACTGGGATTCCTAGCAACTAATATACATGTGTGTGTTCTGCTCACTTCCAAGATAATGATTTTGAACAGTAAAAGTCTTTTTCCTTAAAAGTACGCATACTGACAATGTTAAATAACATAACTGTTCCCAGTTAAGAACTGAAAGGCAAAACAATCACAGAAAAAAATGCTAACTGTATGCACAAAAAAAATGAAATGGTGTGCACTTCTTCCTACTTCCTGTAATAC
>NW_026962269.1:0-1008 GCF_032445375.1 Bacillus rossius redtenbacheri
CATCGGATTTTTGAAGCCATTCACATATTTTTGAAGCCATTTCTGGATTTTTGAAACCTTAACCCTATTTTGAACCTTCCCTGATTTATGATGTCTATCCGGATTTTCTAAACCATTCCTTAATTTTGGAATCTTTATCCTGATTTTTTAAAACCAATCCCTGATTTTTTAAGCCATACCTGGTTTTTTGAAACAATTATATGATTTTTGAAGCCAATCTCGTAATTATGAAACAATCCGCGGTTTTTTTTAATCTATCCCCGGGGTGTTTAAGCCATTCCCGGATTATTGCACCCATTCCCGGGTTTTTAATCCATTCCCGGGTTTTTTAAGCCATTCCCGGATTATTGAACCCATTCCCGGGTTTTTTAATCCATTCCCGTATTTTTTTAAGTCTTAACCGGATTTTTTAAACCAGTCCTAGATTTTTGATGCCAGTCCTAGATTTTTGAAGCCATTCCCTGATTTTTGATATATTATCCGAATTTATCAATTCTTCTCCTGATTTTTGAGACATTCCCTGATTTTTGATGCAATTCCCGGATTATTGGAGCCAATTTCTGATTTTCGAAACTATTTCCTGATTTATGAAGACTTAGCCGGATTTTTGAAACCTTACCCTGATTTTTGAAGCCATTACTGAAATTTTGAAATCATTACCTGATTTTTGAAGCCATTCCTGATTTTTTAAGCTTTATACTGATTTGTAAAGCAATTCCTGGATTTTTGAAGTCATTCTCCGATTTATGACGCCAATCCCAGAATTGAAAGCCGTTAACGAAATTTCAAGCCTTAACCGGATTTTTGTAACCTTATCCTGAATTTTGAGGCCTTATCCGAATTTATAAAGCCTTCTCCTGATTTTTGAGAAACATTCCCTGATTTTTGATGCCTTCTCCTGATTTTTGAAAACATTCCCTGATTTTTGATGCCATTCCCGGATTTTTGAAGCCCATTCCTGATTTTTGAAGCCTATACCTAATTTTTGAAACCAATCCCGGAATTTCG
>NW_026962270.1:0-1000 GCF_032445375.1 Bacillus rossius redtenbacheri
CTGCCGGGACTGTACCAGAGCCTGCCGGGACTGGACCAGAACCTGCCGGGACTGTACCAGAGTCTGCCGGGACTGGACCAGAACCTGCTGGGACTGGACCAGAGTCTGCCGGGACTGCACCAGAGCCTGCCGGGACTGCACCAGAGACTGCCGGGAATGTACCATTGCCTGCCGGGACTGGACCAGAGCCTGCCGGGACTGGACCAGAGCCTGCCGGGACTGGACCAGAGTCTACCGGGACTGGATCAGAGCCTGCCGGGACTGGACCAGAGCCTACCGGGACTGCACCAGAGACTGCCGGGAATGTACCATTGCCTGCCGGGACTGGACCAGAGCCTGCCGGGACTGGACCAGAGCCTGCCGGGACTGGACCAGAGTCTGCCGGGACTGGATCAGAGCCTGCCGGGACTGGATCAGAGCCTGCCGGGACTGCACCAGAGACTGCCGGGAATGTACCATTGCCTGCCGGGACTGGACCAGAGCCTGCCGGGACTGGACCAGAGCCTGCCGGGACTGGACCAGAGTCTGCCGGGACTGGATCAGAGCCTGCCGGGACTGCACCAGAGCCTGCCGGGACTGGACCAGAGACTGCCGGGAATGTACCAGAGCCTGCCGGGACTGGACCAGAGCCTGCCGGGACTGGACCAGAGACTGCCGGGACTGGATCAGAGCCTGCCGGGACTGCACCAGAGCCTGCCGGGACTGGACCAGAGACTGCCGGGAATGTACCAGAGCCTGCCGGGACTGCACCAGAGCCTGCCGGGACTGGACCAGAGACTGCCGGGACTGCACCAGAGCCTGCCGGGACTGGACCAGAGCCTGCCGGGACTGGACCAGAACCTGCCGGGACTGGACCAGAGCCTGCCGGGACTGGACCAGAACCTGCCGCGACTGCACCAGAGCCTGCCGGGACTGGACCAGAACCTGCCGGGACTGCACCAGAGCCTGCCGGGACTGGACCAGAACCTGCCGGGACTGGATCAGAGCCTGCCGGGACTGG
>NW_026962271.1:0-1000 GCF_032445375.1 Bacillus rossius redtenbacheri
GGAACATTGTGAAATCACGTGTTGCTGAAATAAATGTCGCTCAATCATCACGTACCATTGAAAACATCACAACAGAAGCAATCAATACCATCACCAAAGAAGAATGGCAAAATGCTATTTTACATGTAAAACATACAGAAGCAGAGTACTGGACAGGTGACTGTCTAATGTAGCACGAAATTGAGAAAAATGTTGTTAACTTTGGCGAGTCCAGCTCAGACAGTGAATGGGACTTTTCGGACAACAGCAGCACATATTCCAATGGTAACATAACAGGAATTGAAGAACTAAATGGCTGAGTGGGCGTTTGTTACATGCACTATGCACGAAACTGTGTTGAAATGTTTCTTGCATTATTTTCATTAATTAATCACACAAACAATATTTTCTTTGATTATAGGCAAATGTATACCGACATGTATGTTAAATATGGTGCTCAGTGAAATAACTATTATAACACAAACTTTACGATGTGATGCTGTGACACACTTTGGTACAAACTGTGACATCTTCGTAGACACTGTGTTTCGTTGTTTCATACGACTGTACCTTCAGCTTATCACAACATTTCTTACTGCACGACTGCGCTTCATGGCCATCGTTTCATCCAGGTATTATGCTTACATGTTGCGTACACTTATGAACGCATGTGTATACTCCTTGCTTCCACAGCTAACGGTATTCCCCTACTGCCAACTCCTCTCTCACTGCGACACCAGCGCTCCTGTCACTCCCCTCCTCGGGACCACAGTTGGCTTGGGCATGTAGTAGGATTGATCATAGTAAATTAGTTTTTAATTTAATATTATTTAATGTGTACATTAGATGTGATTGAGCATTCTAATAGACTGATTTTGTAGCTCTGAAAATACCTCCTTATCATTGAGTTTGTGCAATAGATGCTGCCAACTGGCTACATAGACATACTACAATGCATTCATAGGCATTGATAATGTTGTGCCCTCGAATTAATTAACAATGACATCATATCTGCCGCTCC
>NW_026962272.1:0-1000 GCF_032445375.1 Bacillus rossius redtenbacheri
TTTTTGCTGCTTCGGTGATTGGGCCACAGTATATCTGGAGGACTTTGGGCCAATGAAAACAAGTAAACAAAAGAAGTAGCGAATCACGAGCATCCCAGTTAACAGGTGCTGCGAGTCAGTAACCAATGAGCAGATGCAATTCGCCCGAGTGCATAGAGGATCATGGAGTCCATCCTATAGGTAATTGAACTCGCGAATATTTCCGGTCTCTACGAATAGAAGATGAAATGTGACAACAGCCGATGAACAAGCTGTACTTCTTTAGGCGCGCGTTATAAAAAAAAATTTAACAGTGAATTATTACGATGCGCGCGTACCATGGAACGAAATTTTCACAGGATAAAAAAAGCCAAATATAAATAATTTTTTATATACATATTTGCTTTTAAATCTCTTAATTCAGTGATTTATGTGAATTCTGGTCCATATAAACATTCATTTATTATGAATATTAGTGACAGGAATTGTGTTGTTAAACGTTTCCAAATATATTTTTAGGTGTATTTATGTAAGTGAGGTTATGTTCCCTAATGTATAATTTTTTGAATTATAAATTATTATATTATTATTTTACGAATGATTAAAACAAATAAATTAGAATAAACATTTATTTTTAATTATTAATTAAAAATCCTATGGACAATTTTACTAAATTTAATAATAAAATTTATGCACGTGTTTATATTAATATTTAATATCGAGTATTTATTTAAATGTTTTAATTTGACTGAATTTATACTTTACCAACAGTATTTATAATAATAATTATTTTTTTTTAAATTTTATTACATGTATTAATTTTTTGCATACAAAATTAAAGTTAGTTTGTTATTATGCTAAGTAAATATATCTTCTAGCTCACGTACATAAGTCAAGCACCATTTTTTAGTACAAGTGATTGGAGTCTAACCTGATACCAGGAAATAACGCGAATATTTCAGGAGATTTCAGGAGATTGGTGGGCAAAAGTTTCTGTGGAGATAAACAGAAAACCTACTTG
>NW_026962273.1:0-1000 GCF_032445375.1 Bacillus rossius redtenbacheri
CATGGTCCTTATCGACATATTAAATTTTTGAAACAAAATACATTCTGAGACAATTACCAAACTGAGTATTAATTAATGTATATATATAAAATAATATGTAATTTTCGGACTTGTGATTTTTTTAATTCTGATGAATAATTGCAAGTGATCGAGATGGAGCCTTCCATTTTTTCCGCTAGCTAACAGGATCGCTAGTATCATTTAGTTCACTCATCGGCTAGAGAGCGCCAACGCCGCCATTTTGTCTTTAGTAATCGTAATCATTAGTTCACACAATTTCAGACAGAGTGCGCTGTTAGTTTGATTTTTAACACGTTAGAGCGTAGTATTAATTACCTGAGCGTCCACCATCTTGTCGAGTGTCTTCGCCGACATATTGAAAACTGTCATTTTTATGTTACCTAAAAAGATTTTAAAAGTAATAAAAGAATTTAGTTAATTTAATTTTAATAAAATGAAACTTCGCTATCTTGATTTTAGGTCAACTTCATGTAAATGCGTATTTTTTAGGCTAGAGTGTCGGGTAAAATAACAAATTTCTTCAAAAATCAAACATTAAAATATTTATTTGGACATGTTCCAGCTTTTCCGTAACTAATGATCGCTCAACTTCGATATTGTTCATCCACGATCCTGCCTGATGGTTCGCTACTTGACTAGTGTCGACTGAGAGGTTTATTGTGGTTGTCGAACACCATATTTCATTATATTCTCGGTATTGACTACTTGTAAAAACTGCATTATTTTAGTCTTCATAACTAGAGACACCTGTATTTCGCGATTTTTTTCATGTCAAGGTATTTTACAAAATACTGTAGCTTTTCTCCTGTGGTTATTGGCTGAGGTTGGTGAGAGGTGTCGTCCCGCTCTTGACGGAGCCAATGAGAATGTGGTCACCGTACTGCTGCACTCTCACAATTTACAATGACTCTTAGAAGAAGCTACAGTGTTTTGTGAAATACCTTGACATGAAATAGAATCGCGAAATACATGTGTCCCT
>NW_026962274.1:0-1000 GCF_032445375.1 Bacillus rossius redtenbacheri
AAAACATTACTATCGATAACTCCATTTTAGATTTATCTGTCTATGTTATATTTCAAATTGATTCTTTTTCTTCGGCTTATGACAGCAGCAAATTTTGTTTATCGCATATGTAATGTTTTTATGTTTTGCATATTATAATTAATGAGTTAGTATTTGTTAGCGGGTGAGGCGTTTTCACAAATGGACGCGTTCTTGGCGGCTAGCAGGTAGGACGCGTGTATTACGCAGGCTGGATAGGGAAGTACGACAGCGGGCGAGCTCCTTGATAGAAGCAACGGGAGTAGTATCACTCGGCTATTTGTATAGGTTGGGATAGCTGTGCGAATGGTAGAACAGACCACGGGACTATGGTGAGGAAAAAGGTCCCAAGCTCCACATCCCGACGATGAGACCGTTTACGAACTGTCGATGGATCATCAGGAAAGTTAACAACTTCTTCAGAAACTTGAGTCCCTCTTTCAAAATTCAGTTTAATACCTGGATATGACTATATTCGGTGTTCTACCAAGCGAAGCATACTCTTTATTCATTACTAGTTGATGTTTAATATTTTGACGCAAAATAAAATTGTGAATCAGCTTACTTTGCTCATGCCAGGTTTTACAAGTTTTGTCAAATTTAATTATATTAATAAAAATTGTGTCCCTTTGTTGCTGGCTACCCGTAAGAAATTATCATGGTGAATAATAATAATTTTAAGTCGACATGTAATATTATGATTTTTATGGGATTGTGTTTTGGTAATGGTGTGTGTAACTGTCTTGTGTATTTTATTACATTCACTTCACGTAACGAATTGTCTGAACGTAATGTTATTGTTTGTTTGTTTTAATATTTCGTTTTATTGAACAAAGATACATAGTTTGCCACTTCGAGCGACTACAGAAATGACAATACAATTAGTTTACAGTGTTCCAAACATTTTAGTTTCCTCTACTGTACATGGGGCGAATATTTTTTATGTTATGTTTACTGAAACCATTTTACGTGCTAAGTTAGA
>NW_026962275.1:0-1000 GCF_032445375.1 Bacillus rossius redtenbacheri
AAGGGGCCATAAATGACACTTTAAAATATTAGTTTACCATTAATTTTGGTTAAATATTAAATTGCCATATAAGTAAAATCATGTCAACTGTTGTATTCCACCCAGTATAAGCTGTTAGTAATGGGTACTTAATATAAATAGAATAAATGTAAGCATTTTCGTCTGCATGAAAATTCACTTTTTTTTTTTGGATCCATTTGTACTGTGGGTAGTTAAATAGTACATTATGTTGTTTTTACTTCGAAGTACAAAACATCTTGTGCATGATTGCAAATTCAAACGCAGTTAAGCATAATATGAATTCGAATTATGTGTGTGTGTGTGTATATATATATATATATATATATATATATTTTTTTTTTTTTTTTACTGTGTCCAGTTTTAGCACAAATGGAATTATTTTCAAAGTGAATCGATGCAACTGGTCTTTGCCATTAATATTGATATATGATCTAACTAAATTAAATAGAAAGGATTTTTTTATTTATTTTTTTATATATATAAATAGAGGAAAGTGCCCAAAACTGGACTACCCCCCCTAAAGCGGACCCCCGGTCTCCTGGCTCTGCATTCTCCTGAACTCTAGCGGTACCGAGTGCAAACAGTAGTCCAGGCTTCTGCCACGCCGTAGCGGAGCGCACACCTCGCTCGCTTCACTTGTAGCGTGTCCACCCGCCATTGTGTGTTGTGGCAGTGAAAAAAGTTTTTGCAGTGTGCTACATAATTAATCATTTCTCCAAGATATTGGCAGGTAAGCCTTTGGACCTTTATATGTTTTTAATGGTAAGGTGTACTGTAAATGTTTGTATCAAACCCGTTTCATTTAGATGTTTGATTAAAAAGTTATTGGGTTAGCAAATTGTTAGCTACAGTCGCGCAAACCGGACCCCCTTCAGTTGCCTAAACCGGACCCCTTGTTCCCTTAACCGGACCCCTTACATATTCATGTCTTATATCGGCTTCTATTTGTTTATACTCTTATACTTTTGGAATTATGTTG
>NW_026962276.1:0-1000 GCF_032445375.1 Bacillus rossius redtenbacheri
TACCGTATCACCAACACGACCACACGATGATATGCCTGTGTGAAGTGACGGCCTGAACTACCTTGTTACATGCAATAATGGGCTAACTACCCTAGCATGTTTCTGTGTTCCCAGGGGTTCGTAGGAGCGGCTTGCACAGCTTTACACTACACGCCACACCCGAATTTAACTAGGTCACTTGAAATTACAGCACACCGACAAGCCTCTATTGCACACCAACACGACACTACATCACGCCAGTTAGCCGATCTAGCTGGTGGGGAGCTTCTCTCCCCCGCCGAATTAGGTACACATAATTTTTTCTAGCATTACACAACCTACCAGCGCACACACAGGCCCGTGTGCCAAACTTATCCCTCAAGACACGCGCCCCGCCCGTTGATCCAAGTGATTCTACAAAAGTGTGGGGTGCACCTGATTTACAATGCACTAAGCGAGTTATAGAAACTTCGGTTTCTGGTCTCGCACACACTAACTGCCCCGGATGGCAATATGATGGATCGGCGGCGGAAGAGAGTGCAGTCGCGCAGAACCAACAGCAGGAGAAGCATCAGCTACAGAAACAACAGCAGCAAAACCACAGCAGCAGCAACAGTAGCAGCAACAGTACCAGTAGCACCAGCGCCTGCAAGAAAAGACAGAACTTCAGCAACTCCAGCAGCAACAACAGCAGCAGCAGCAGCAGCAACAGCAGCAGCAGTAACATGAGCAGTCATCAGAAGAAAACAGCATCAACCCAGCCCCCAAGAAACCTTGCGGTGTTAACAAAGAGGGCTGGAGATAATTTAAGCATCCCTGCTGGATCACTGCCGGGGACAGTCCCCCTAGGCCTAGCCTCACAGAGGTCAGTGGCAGTATCCAGTCAGGAACACGAAACAGGTCGTGCCCCGACAGTCGTCGATCAGACTGTCGAGGGCCTCACTCTGGGTGATACGCCCTATGAGGGAATAGCCCCTGTGAACCAGATGGGCCCCCAGAGTGACTCAGGCAAACAGAACAA
>NW_026962277.1:0-1000 GCF_032445375.1 Bacillus rossius redtenbacheri
GGGCCTGGTAGTCCAGGAGACGACGGTGCGGGTAAGGGAGGGTGGGGTCGTAGGCGGCAATGGCAGCCACAATGGGCAGGCGGGAGCGACGGATGGAGCGGTAAAAACGATCGGCCTGAGTTGTGATCAGAAGGGTGAGCGGCGGGAGGGAGGTGGCATCCAGAAGGGCAGGAATGGGGGTCCACCGGGGGCGGCCGAGCAACATGCGAAGGGAAGAGTGAAAAAAGACGAGGAGTGGGCGGAAGGCTGTGGGGGAGGCGTGCGCCCACACAGGGGAACAATACAGCAGAATGGAAAGGACGTAGAGACGAAAAAGTGTGACACGATCGGAAGAGGGAAGAGGACAAGTCAGCCTGAGGATAGGCGCCAGGGCAAAGAGGGCACGCCGGGCCGACGAAACGGAATCAGCGAGATGCGCACCCCACTGCAAACCAGAGTCCAGGCGGACACCCAGGTACACCACCGACAGGGACCAGGGTATCGGCACCCCCTGGGACACCACGGCGGGCGGGGGGCGAGGGAAACGGCGGGTGAAGAGGGTCGCCCGGGACTTGCCGGCATTCGCCCGGATTCCCCAAGAGTGATAGTATGAGGAGATGAGTGACACCGCCGCCGTGAGGCGGGCGGGAATGTCGGAAACAAGGCGAGATGAGGTGGAGATGGCAGTGTCATCTGCATAGAGGGTGAGAGTGCAATGGGGGGGGACCGGTATGTCGGAAGTGTAGAGGGAAAAAAGCAGGGGCGACAAGATCGCTCCCTGAGGGACACCGGCAGGAACATGGCAGGACTGCGAAAAAGATTGGTCGACACGGACACGAAATGAACGATGTGAGAGAAAGTTATAAAGAAGATGAATGAGAGCAGGAGGAAAGCCCTGAAACGCCAGCTTCAGAAGGAGCGCGTGATGGCTGACGGTATCAAAGGCCTTGGACAGATCAAGCAGAACAACACCAGTGTGCTGGAAGGAGGTGAAGCCTTCGGTGATTTGGTCAACGACGCG
>NW_026962278.1:0-88228 GCF_032445375.1 Bacillus rossius redtenbacheri
AATTTTTTGGAATTTCTTACCGCCGCCACTTTTACTGAAAAGAGGACGTTGAAGAGCATAAAATAAAGGTATTTTCGGATTTTTAACATTTTTTTTCGCAAATACCGCCCAACTACATATTTACCAGATAAAATACATACCCAAGATAACCTACAACAAAACATGGGGCAAGGAAACAAGATTAAAATGATTAAACCACCTGCTAAAAAAAGAACTTATTAAATGATGGCAACAAGACAAGAAAATATACCTATCATGTTTAGGTTATGAAAAACGTGCCCCAAATGGTGATACACGCAAAGTAAACAAAACATCATCAATTAAAAATTCACTGAAGAAACCTCAGACTCCTCAACATATGACAATCTGCAAAATAAGATTAAAAACATTGAAATATTATGAACATGAGAAATAATATTCAAACAATTCTCTCACGAGCAAAACTTACAATATTTAATTGAAATTCCATTTAAAACTATATTAATAAAGAATATGCAAATAATGAAATTAAAAACGAAGACCAATTTATAGGTTAAAAGGAATAAAAAATTTTAAAACTCTAAAACAACTTGCGACAAATTCAACGACAACAATTATCAAACATAATCTCAATCTTACATGATTAAACAAAACAAAAATATCAGTGTTGAAATTAATCTAGTTGTTACACCCAACCTTAAATTACGTGAAATGAAGAACACGAAAAACTCATGAAAATAAAACATAAAGTCTATAAGAAATACATACCCCAAATACAAACTAATAACCACATGAAATTCAAACTAGGAAAACCCTACAACTAAACTTATTCCCCAAAACTAATGCACAAAGAATTAGACATGTCGCGACAACTTAAAACTAGGTACTATGGTTTTTTTATATTTTATATGTACATGCCTGTTATTACTTTACTTTTATAGGCCAATATTGATTTATTTAAATAGTTTCTTGGGATTCAAAGACTAGGACACGTGGGTGATCAGGCCACGATCGACTAAGGCAAAGGCCAAATGAAACTAAAACACTTAAAAGAATAAACTAAATAACCTACTCAAGCTAACCTGTAAAGAACGAAAGAACCAGAATTTTTTTTTTTTTTTTTTTTTTTTGTTGGGTGGCCTACGGTAGAGGTGGGTCGAAAAGTATTAACATGATACTTTGGCACTGATACGCGCCTGTATCAGGAACGGCAACGAGTACACTTGAAAAGTATCAAGTTCTTTAGTATCAGTTAAGAATTCGCCTGGAACAACACCACGGCCAATGTGCACAGAACCCGATCGCAGATGACGGTCACTTGGGCAGAGTTTGTGAAAGGGGAGGGAGCAGGAACGACGAATAAGGGATAAAGAAGGGAAATAATGTAGGGAGGAAGCGCAGGGGAAGGCGTTAAAGGAGAGGCGCAAAGCGAAATTGTTACGAGTCGTTTGGTTATTGTCCCACATCAAATTACGCTCAGTGCGCAGTGCGTGCACAGTCTCGTTCAATAATAAAACTAATGAAATTTTAATATTAAAAAGTACATTAATACAAGATATAATATTTATATTTGTGCCATACATTAAAAGATTAAGATTTTATCAAAAATTAAAAAATAAAATAAAAACAGATACGTACATTAGTGAGCATACTATATCAATGTTTACGTTTCAAATGTTTCTTCAGATTAGTCGATGATGATTTATAACTCAGTTTTTGTTTACACAAATTACAATTAGAAAACTCATTATTTTCCGTAAAAAAATTCCACACAAATGAAGTCTTTTTCCTGCACTTATCCATTCCTTATTTCACTATAAAGATACTGTGACAGCCCGCAACAATGTACGTGGTAATAGACGGCCAGGACGAACTGCAGTGAATGTTGAACTGATTGATACTGGCTGTATCAGGCAGGCATGAGAGTAACAGAGGTAAAGAATTACCGGGCGTGATAAATAATGTATCAGAGACACCGATACCTTTTTACGCTGGTGATGACGGCACGGAGGATGTGTACCCTGTAACGTGAAAGCTGATACCTTGTCACTTCCTGGGACCGCTAAAGCACTGATACAAAATAGGCTTATTTCGTTATAAACGGGTTCTTTTGATGCTTTTACAAGTAATTTACCTTAATTTTATTTATTTAAGTAAATTTGGGTATAAGATATATTATTTCTATTGTATCAAGAATTGTAGTTTGAAGTATTTGGTTTCCAACAATGTTCTGTATTATTTAATTTATTTCGCTTCCATTTGTACCTGCGAACAGCTAACTGAGATAGCAAATTGTGAACTGCAAATTACGAAATGCAAATTGCAAATTAAAATTGCAAACTGCAAACCGCAAAATGGAAACCGCAATCGGAAAACTGCGAACTGCGAACTTCGAAACTCATACCGCAATCTGCAAACCGCAAAACGTAAATCCGCAAACCACATACGTTATACCGCAAACTGCGATATGTTAACTGCAAACAACGAACTGAAAAATGTGAAATATGAAATGTGAACTGCAAACTGCAAAATGCAAACCACAAATAGTAAACTACAAACTAATAACTGCAAACTGCAGACTGACAACTGCAACTGCAAATAGCGAACGGCAAACTGCAACTGCAACTTGATGACTGCAAACTGCGAATTGCGAACATCAAACTGAGAAACTGAAAATCCAAACCACAACCTTAAAACAGCATGCTGCGAACTGCAAACCACATACCGAAAACAGCAATCAGCAAACCGCAAACCGTTAACCGCAAACGGCGATCTGCAGAAAGCGAAATGAGAACTGCAAACTGCGAACTTCAACTGCGACCGGCAATTTGTAAACTGCAAACAGTAAAATGCACATTAGAACTGCAAACTGTGAACTGCAAACTGCAAACTGCTAACTGCAAACTGCAAAAATGCGAACCTACGAACTGCGAACAGGAAAATGCGAACTGCAAACGACAATCCGCAAACAAAAAACCACAAACCATATACCGCATACTTCAAACTGCAAACTGCAAACTGCAAACTGCAAACTGCGAACTGCCAACTGCAAACCGCAAACCACAAACCACAAACCGAAAACCGCAAATTGTAATTTGCAAAAAGCGAACTGCGAACTTAAACTGCGAACTTCAAACTGCGACTGAAACTGCGTATTTGCAAAATGCCAACTGCGACCTGCAAACTGTGAACTGCAAACTGCGACCTGCAATTTGCAAACCTCAAACTACGAACTGCAAACTGCAAACTGCAAACTGCCAAAAGCAAACTGCCAACTGCAAACCGCAAAACGTTAATAAGGCGTGTAATTAGGCAGGCAGTTAGGCAGTTAATTAGGCAGGCAATTAGGCAGGCAATAAGGCTCTTAATTAAGCAGGCAATTAGGCAGTTAATAAGACAGGCAATTAGGCAGGCAATATGGCAGTCAATTATGCAGGAAATAAGGCAGGCAATTAGGCAGGCAATTAGGCAGTTAATTAGGCAATTAATTAGGCAGGCAATTAGGCAGTTTATTAGGCAGGCAATTAGGCAGTTAATTAGGCAGTTAATAAGGCAGGCAATTAGGCAGTTAATTAGGCAGGCAATTAGGCAGGCAATAAGGCAGTTAGGCAGGCAATTAGGCAGGCAATTAGGCTGTTAATTAAGCAGGCAATTAGGCAGGCAATTATGCAGGCAATAAGGCAGTTAATTAGGAAGCCAATCAGGCAGTTATTTAGGCAGGAAATTAGGCAGGCAATTAAGCAGGCAAGCAATTAGGCAGGCAATTAGGCAGTTAATTAGGCAGTAAATTAGGCAGTTAATAAGGCAGGCAATTAGGCAGTTAATTAGGCAGGCAATTAGGCATTTAATTAGGCAGGCAATAAGGCAGGCTTTTAGGCAGGCAATTATGCAGTTAATTAGGCGGGAAATTAGGCAGGCAGTTAGGCAGTTAATTATGCAGGCAATTAGGCAGGCAATAAGGCTCTTAATTAAGCAGGCAATTAAGCAGGCAATTAGGCAGTTAATTAGTAAGGCAATTAGGCAGGCAATATGGCAGTTAATTAGGCAGATAATTAGGCAGGCAAAGAGGCAGTTAATTAGGCAGGCAATAAGGCAGGCAATTAGGCAGGCAATTAAGCAGGCAATTTGGCAGTTAATTAGGCAGGCTATTAGGCAGGTAATTAGGCAGTTAATTAGGCAGGCAATTAGGCATTTTATTAGGCAGGCAATTAGGCAGTTAATTAGGCAGGCAATTAGGCATTTTTTTAGGCAGGCAATTAGGCAGTTAATTAGGCAGGCAATTAGGCAGGCAATTAAGCAGTCTATTAGGCAGGCAATTAGGCAAGCAATTAGGCAGGCAATGAGGCAGGCAATTAGGCAGGTAGGCAATAGGGCAGGATATTATGAAGGGAATAAAGCAGGCAATTAGGCAGGCAATAAGGCAGGCTTTTAGGCAGGCAATTAGGCAGTTAATGAGGCGGGTAATTAGGCAGGCAGTTAGGCAGTTAATTAGGCAGGCAATTAGGCAGGCAATTAGGCAGTCAATTAGGCAGTTAATTAGGCAGGCAATTAAGCAGGCAATTTGGCAGGCAATAAGGCAGTTAATTGTGCATACAAATATGCAGGAAATTAGGCAGGTAATTAGGCAGGCCAGCAATTAGGCAGGAAAGCAATTAGGCAGGCAATTAGGCAGTTAATAAGGCAGTAAATTAGGCAGATAATTAGACAGGCAATAAGGCAGTTAATTAGGCAGGCAATTAGGCAGGCAATTAAGCAGGCAGTTAGGCAGGCAATAAAGCAGTTAATTAGACAGGCAATTAGGCAGGCAATTAGGCAGTCAATTAGGCAGTTAATTAGGCAGGCTATTAAGCAGGCAAATAGGCAAGCAATTAGGTAGTTAATTAGGCAGGTAATTAGGCAGGCAAATAGACAGGCAATTAAGCAGGCAATTAGGCAGTTAATTAAGCAGGCAATTAGGCAGTTAATTAGGCAGGCAATTAGGCAGTTAATTAGGCAGGCAATTAGGCAGGAAATTAGGCAGTTAATTAGGCAGGCGTTTAGGGAGGCAATTAGGCAGATAATTAGGCAGGCAATTAGGCATTTAATTAGGCAAGCAATTAGGCATTTAATTAGGCAGGCAATTAGGCATTTAATTAGGCAGGATATTAGGCATTTAATTAGGCAGGCAATTAGGCAGGCAATTAGGCAGTTAATTAGGCAGGCAATTCGGCAGGCAATTAGGCAGGCAATTAGGCAATTAATTAGGCAGGCAATTAGGCAGTTAATAAGGCAGGCAATAAGGCTGTAATTAGGCATGCAATTAGGCAGTTAATTAGGCAGGCAAATAGGCAGGCAATTAGTTAGTCAATTAAGCAGGCAATTAAAAAGATAAATAAGCAGTTAATGAGGCAGTTAATTAGGTAGGCAATTAGGCATGCAATTAAGCAGGCAGTTAGGCAGGCAATAAAGCAGTTTATTAGACAGGCAATTAGGCAGTTAATTAGGCAGGCTATTAGGCAGGCAATTATGCAGGCAATTAGGCAGTTAATTAGGCAAGCAATTAGGAAGTAAATTAGGCAGGGAATTAGGCAGGCAATTATGCAGGCAATTATGCAGGCAATTAGGCAGGCAATTAAGAAGCCATTTAGACAGGCAATTAGGCAAGCAATTAGGCAGTTAATTAGGCAGGCAATTAGGCAGGTAAATAGACAGGCAATTAAGCAGGCAATTTGGCAGTTAATTAAGCAGGCAATTAGGCAGTTAATTAGGCAGGCAATTAGGCAGTTAATTAGGCAGGCAATTAGGCAGGAAATTAGACAGTTATTAGGCAGGCGTTTAGGGAGGCAATTAGGCAGATAATTAGGCAGGCAATTAGGCATTTAATTAGGCAGGCAATTAGGCATTAATTACGCAGGCAATTAGGCATTTAATTAGGCAGGCAATTAGGCAGGCAATTAGGCAGTTAATAAGGCATGCAATAAGGCTGTAATTAGGCATGTAATTAGGCAGTTAATTAGGCAGGCAAATAGGCAGGCTATTAGTTAGTCAATTAGGCAGGCAATTAGGAAGATAAATAAGCAGTTAATGAAGCAGGCAAAAAGGCAGGCAATTAGTTAGTCAATTAGGCGGGAAATTAGGAAGATAAATAAGCAGTTAATGAGGCAGTTAATTAGGTAGGCAATTAGGCATGCAATTAGGAAATTAATTAGGCAGGCAATAAGGCAGGCAATTAAGCAGGCAATAAGGCAGGCTTTTAGGCAGCAATTAGGCAGTTTATTAGGCGGGTAATTAGGCAGGCAGTTAGGCAGTTAATTAGGCAGGCAATTAGGCAGGCAATCAGGCTCTTAATTAAGCAGGCAATTAGGCAGTTATAAATACAGGCAATTAGGCAGTCAATTAGGCAGGAAAAAAGGCAGTTAATTAGGCAGGCAATTAAGCAGGCAATTAGGCAGTTAATTAGGCAGTTAATTAGGCAGGCAATTAGGCAGTTTATTAGGCAGGCAATTAAGCAGTTAATTAGGCAGTTTATTAGGCAGGCAATTAGGCAGGTAATTAGGCAGGCAATTAGGCAGGCAATAAGGCAGTTTATTTGGATGTCAATTAGGCAGGCAATTAGGCACGAAATAAGGCATTTAATTAGGCAGGCAATAAGGTTGGCAATTAGGCAGGCAATTAGGCTGTTAATTAAGCTGTCAATTAGGCAGTTAATAAGACAGGCAATTAGGAAGGCAATTAGGCAGGAAATAAGGCAGTTAATAAGGCAGGCAATTAGGCAGTTAATAAGGCAGAAAATTCGCAAGGCAATTAGGCAGGCAGTTAGGCAGGCAATTTGGCAGGCATTTAAACAGTTATTAAGGCAGGCAAATAGACAGTTAATTAGGCAGGCAATTAGGCAGTTAATTAAGCAGGCAATAAGACAGTTAAATAGGGAAGCAATTAGGCAGGCAGGTAATTAGGCATGCAATTAGGCAGTTAATTAGGCAGTTAATAAGGCAGGCAATTAGGCAGTTAATTAGGCAGGCAATTAGGCAGGCAATAAGGCAGTTAATTAGGCAGGCAATTAGGCAGGCAATTAGGCTGTTAATTAAGCAGGCAATTAGGCAGGCAATTAGGCAGGCAATAAGGCAGTTAATTAGGCAGCCTATTAGGCAGCCAATCAGACAGTTATTTAGGCAGGAAATTAGGCAGGCAATTAAGCAGGCAATTAGGCAGGCAAGCATTTAGGCAGGCAATTAGGCAGTTAATTAGGCAGTAAATTAGGCAGATAATTTGGCAGGTAGGCAATAGGGCAAGAATTTTATGCAGGGATATAAGCAGGCATTAGGCAGGCAATAAGGCAGGCTTTTAGGCAGGCAATTAGGCAGTAAATTAGGCGGGTAAATAGGCAGGCAGTTAGGCAGTTAATTAGGCAGGCAATTAGGCAGGCAATAAGGCTCTTAATTAAGCAGGCAATTAAGCAGGCAATTAGGCAGTTAATTAGTAAGGCAATTAGGCAGGCAATATGGCAGTTAATTAGGCAGATAATTAGGCAGGCAATTAGGCAGTTAATTAGGCAGGCAATTAGGCAGGCAATTAGGCAGTTAATTAGGCAGGCAATTAGACAGGCAATTAAGCAGGCAATTAGGCAGTTAATTAGGCAGGCTATTAGGCAGGTAATTAGGCAGTTAATTAGGCAGGCAATTAGGCATTTTATTAGGCAGGCAATAAGGCAGTTAATTAGGCAGGCAATTAGGCATTTTATTAGGCAGGCAATTATGCAGTTAATTAGGCAGGCAATTAAGCAGGCTTTTAGGCAGGCAATTAGGCAAGCAATTAGGCAGGCAATGAGGCAGGCAATTAGGCAGGAAGGCAATTAGGCAGGCAATTTGGCAGGTAGGCAATAGGGCAGGATATTATGCAGGGAATTAAGCAGGCAATTAGGCAGGCAATAAGGCAGGCTTTTAGGCAGGCAATTAGGCAGTTAATTAGGCGGGTAATTAGGCAGGCAGTTAGGCAGTTAATTAGGCAGGCAATTAGGCAGGCAATTAGGCAGTCAATTAGGCAGTCAATTAGGCAGTTAATTAGGCAGGCTATTAGGCAGGCAATTAAGCAGGCAATTTGGCAGGCAATAAGGCAGTTAATTGGGCAAGCAAATAGGCAGTAAATTAGGCAGGTAATTAGGCAGGCAAGCAATTAGGCAGGAAAGCAATTAGGCAGGCAACTAGGCAGTTAATAAGGCAGTAAATTAGGCAGATAATTAGACAGGCAATAAGGCAGTTAATTAGGCAGGCAATTAGGCAGGCAATTAAGCAGGCAATTAGGCAGGCAATAAAGCAGTTAATTAGACAGGCAATTAGGCAGGCAATTAGGCAGTAAATTAGGCAGTTAATTAGGCAGGCTATTAAGCAGGCAATTAGGCAGGCAATTAAGAAGGCATTTAGACAGGCAAATAGGCAAGCAATTAGGCAGTTAATTAGGCAGGTAATTAGGCAGGCAAATAGACAGGCAATTAAGCAGGCAATTAGGCAGTTAATTAAGCAGGCAATTAGGCAGTTAATAAGGCAGGCAATTAGGCAGTTAATTAGGCAGGCAATTAGGCAGGAAAATAATCAGTTAATTAGGCAGGCGTTTAGGGAGGCAATTAGGCAGATAATTAGGCAGGCAATTAGGCATTTAATTAGGCAGGCAATAAGGCATTTAATTAGGCAGGCAATTAGGCATTTAATTAGGCAGGCAATTAGGCATTTAATTAGGCAGGCAATTAGGCAAGCAATTAGGCAGTTAATTAGGCAGGCAATTCGGCAGGCAATTAGGCAGGCAATTATGCAGTTAATTAGGCAGGCAATTAGGCAGTTAATAAGGCAGGCAATAAGGCTGCAATTAGGCAGGCAATTAGGCAGTTAATTAGGCAGGCAATTAGGCAGTTAATTAGGCAGGCAATTAGGCAGTTAATTAGGCAGGCAATTAGGCAGTTAATTAGGCAGGCAATTAGGCAGTTAATTAGGCAGGCAATAAGGCAGGCAATTAAGCAGGCAATTAGGCAGGCAATTAAGAAGCCATTTAGACAGGCAATTAGGCAAGCAATTAGGCAGTTAATTAGGCAGGCAATAAGGCAGGCAAATAGACAGGCAATTAAGCAGGCAATTTGGCAGTTAATTAAGCAGAAAATTAGGCAGTTAATTAGGCAGGCAGTTAGGCAGTTAATTAGGCAGGCAATTAGGCAGGAAATTAGACAGTTATTAGGCAGGCGTTTAGGGAGGCAATTAGGCAGATAATTAGGCAGGCAATTAGGCATTTAATTAGGCAGGTAATTAGGCATTAATTACGCAGGCAATTAGGCATTTAATTAGGCAGGCAATTAGGTAGGCATTAGGCAGTTAATAAGGCATGCAATAAGGCTGTAATTAGGCATGTAATTAGGCAGTTAATTAGGCAGGCAAATAGGCAGGCAATTAGTTAGTCAATTAGGCAGGCAATTAGGAAGATAAATAAGCAGTTAATGGGGCAGGCAAATAGGCAGGCAATTAGTTAGTCAATTAGGCGGGAAATTAGGAAGATAAATAAGCAGTTAATGAGGCAGTTAATTAGGTAGGCAATTAGGCATGCAATTAGGAAATTAATTAGGCAGGCAATAAGGCAGGCAATTAAGCAGGCAATAAGGCAGGCTTTTAGGCAGCAATTAGGCAGTTAATTAGGCGGGTAATTAGGCAGGCAGTTAGGCAGTTAATTAGGCAGGCAATTAGGCAGGCAATCAGGCTCTTAATTAAGCAGGCAATTAGGCAGTTAATAATACAGGCAATTAGGCAGTTAATTAGGCAGGAAATAAGGCAGTTAATTAGGCAGGCAATTAGGCAGGCAATTAGGCAGTTAATTAGGCAGTTAATTAGGCAGGCAATTAGGCAGGCAATTAGGCAGTTAATTAGGCAGTTAATTAGGCAGGCAATTAGGCTGTTAATTAGGCAGGCAATTAGGCAGTTAATTAGGCAGGCAATTAGGCAGTTAATTAGGCAGGCAATTAGGCAGTCAATTAGGCAGTTAATTAGGCAGGCTATTAAGCAGGCAATTAGGCAGGCAATTAAGAAGGCATTTAGACAGGCAAATAGGCAAGCAATTAGGCAGTTAATTAGGCAGGTAATTAGGCAGGCAAATAGACAGGCAATAAAGCAGGCAATTAGGCAGTTAATTAAGCAGGCAATTAGGCAGTTAATTAGGCAGTTAATTAGGCAGGCAATTAGGCAGTTAATTAGGTAGGCAATTAGGCAGGAAATTAGGCAGTTAATTAGGCAGGCGTTTAGGGAGGCAATTAGGCAGATAATTAGGCAGGCAATTAGACATTTAATTAGGCATGCAATTAGGCATTTAATTAGGCAGGCAATTAGGCATTTAATTAGGCAGGCATTTAGGCATTTAATTAGGCAGGCAATTAGGCAGGCAATTCGGCAGTTAATTAGGCAGGCATTTCGGCAGGAAATTAGGCAGGCAATTAGGCAGTTAATTAGGCAGGCAATTAGGCAGTTAATAAGGCAGGCAATAAGGCTGTAATTAGGAATGCAATTCGGCAGTTAATTAGGCAGGCAAATAGGCAGGCAATTAGTTAGTCAATTAGGCAGGCAATTAAAAAGATAAATAAGCAGTTAATGAGGCAGTTAATTAAGTAGGCAATTAGGCATGCAATTAAGCAAGCAGTTAGGCAGGCAATAAAGCAGTTTATTAGACAGGCAATTATGCAGTTAATTAGGCAGGCTATTAGGCAGGCAATTATGCTGGCAATTAGGCAGTTAATTAGGCAAGCAATTAGGCAGTAAATTAGGCAGGCAATTAGGCAGTTAATTAGGCAGGCAATTAGGCAGGCAATTAAGCAGGCAATTAGGCAGGCAATTAAGAAGCCATTTAGACAGGCAATTAGGCAAGCAATTAGGCAGTTAATTAGGCAGGCAATTAGGTAGGCAAATAGACAGGCAATTAAGCAGGCAATTTGGCAGTTAATTATGCAGGCAATTAGGCAGTTAATTAAGCAGGCAATTAGGCAGTTAATTAGGCAGGCAATTAGGCAGGAAATTAGACAGTTATTAGGCAGGCGTTTAGGGAGGCAATTAGGCAGATAATTAGGCAGGCAATTAGGCATTTAATTAGGCAGGCAATTAGGCATTAATTACGCAGGCAATTAGGCATTTAATTAGGCAGGCAATTAGGCAGGCAATTATGCAGTTAATAAGGCATGCAATAAGGCTGTAATTAGGCATGTAATTAGGCAGTTAATTAGGCAGGCAAATAGGCAGGCTATTTGTTAGTCAATTAGGCAGGCAATTAGGAAGATAAATAAGCAGTTAATGAGGCAGGCAAAAAGGCAGGCAATTAGTTAGTCAATTAGGCGGGAAATTAGGAAGATAAATAAGCAGTTAATGAGGCAGTTAATTAGTTAGGCAATTAGGCATGCAATTAGGAAATTAATTAGGCAGGCAATAAGGCAGGCAATTAAGCAGGCAATAAGGCAGGCTTTTAGGCAGAAATTAGGCAGTTAATTAGGCAGGCAATTAGGCAGTTAATAAGGCAGAAAATTCGCAAGGCAATTAGGCAGGCAGTTAGGCAGGCAATTTGGCAGGCATTTAAACAGTTAATCAGGCAGTCAAATAGACAGTTAATTAGGCAGGCAGTTAGGCAGTTAATTAAGCAGGCAATAAGACAGTTAAATAGGGAAGCAATTAGGCAGGCAATTAGGCAGGCAATAAGGCAGTTTATTAGGATGTCAATTAGGCAGGCAATTAGGCACGAAATAAGGCAGTTAATTAGGCAGGCAATAAGGTTGGCAATTAGGCAGGCAATTAGGCTGTTAAATAAGCTGTCAATTAGGCAGTTAATAAGACAGGCAATTAGGAAGGCAATTAGGCAGGAAATAAGGCAGTTAATAAGGCAGGCAATTAGGCAGTTAATAAGGCAGAAAATTCGCAAGGGAGTTAGGCAGTTGATTAGGCAGTTAATTAGGCAGGCAATTAGGCAGTTTATTAGGCAGGCAATAAGGCAGTTAATTAGGCAGTTAATTAGGCAGGCAATTAGGCAGTTAATTAGGCAGGCAATTAGGCAGGCAATAAGGCAGTTTATTAGGATGTCAATTAGGCAGGCAATTAGGCACGAAATAAGGCAGTTAATTAATCAGGCAATAAGGTTGGCAATTAGGCAGGCAATTAGGCTGTTAATTAAGCTGTCAATTAGGCAGTTAATAAGACAGGCAATTAGGAAGGCAATTAGGCAGGAAATAAGGCAGTTAATAAGGCAGGCAATTAGGCAGTTAATAAGGCAGAAAATTCGCAAGGCAATTAGGCAGGCAGTTAGGCAGGCAATTTGGCAGGCATTTAAACAGTTAATCAGGCAGTCAAATAGACAGTTAATTAGGCAGGCAATTAGGCAGTTAATTAAGCAGGCAATAAGACAGTTAAATAGGGAAGCAATTAGGCAGGCAGGTAATTAGGAATGCAATTAGGCAGTTAATTAGGCAGTTAATAAGGCAGGCAATTAGGCAGGCAATTAGGCAGGCAATAAGGCAGTTAATTAGGCAGGCAATTAGGCAGGCAATTAGGCTGTTAATTAAGTAGGCAATTAGGCAGGCAATTAGGCAGGCAATAAGGCAGTTAATTAGGCAGCCAATTAGGCAGCCAATCAGGCAGTTATTTAGGCAGGAAATTAGGCAGGCAATTAAGCAGGCAATTAGGCAGGCAAGCATTTAGGCAGGCAATTAGGCAGTTAATTAGGCAGTAAATTAGGCAGATAATTTGGCAGGTAGGCAATAGGGCAAGATATTATGCAGGAAATTAAGCAGGCATTAGGCAGGCAATAAGGCAGGCTTTTAGGCAGGCAATTAGGCAGTTAATTAGGCGGGTAAATAGGCAGGCAGTTAGGCAGTTAATTAGGCAGGCAATTAGGCAGGCAATAAGGCTCTTAATTAAGCAGGCAATTAAGCAGGCAATTAGGCAGTTAATTAGTAAGGCAATTAGGCAGGCAATATGGCAGTTAATTAGGCAGATAATTAGGCAGGCAATTAGGCAGTTAATTAGGCAGGCAATTAGGCAGGCAATTAGGCAGTTAATTAGGCAGGCAATTAGACAGGCAATTAAGCAGGCAATTAGGCAGTTAATTAGGCAGGCTATTAGGCAGGTAATTAGGCAGGCAATTAGGCATTTTATTAGGCAGGCAATTAAGCAGTTAATTAGGCAGGCAATTAGGCAGTTAATTAGGCAGGCAATTAGGCATTTTATTAGGCAGGCAATTAGGCAGTTAATTAGGCAGGCAATTAGGCAGGCAATTAAGCAGGCTATTAGGCAGGCAATTAGGCAAGCAATTAGGCAGGCAATGAGGCAGGCAATTAGGCACGAAGGCAATTAGGCAGGCAATTTGGCAGGTAGGCAATAGGGCAGGATTTTATGCAGGGAATTAAGCAGGCAATTAGGCAGGCAATAAGGCAGGCTTTTAGGCAGGCAATTAGGCAGTTAATTAGGCGGGTAATTAGGCAGGCAGTTAGGCAGTTAATTAGGCAGGCAATTAGGCAGGCAATTAGGCAGTCAATTAGGCAGTCAATTAGGCAGTTAATTAGGCAGGCTATTAGGCAGGCAATTAAGCAGGCAATTTGGCAGGCAATAAGGCAGTTAATTGGGCAAGCAAATAGGCAGGAAATTAGGCAGGTAATTAGGCAGGCAAGCAATTAGGCAGGAAAGCAATTAGGCAGGCAACTAGGCAGTTAATAAGGCAGTAAATTAGGCAGATAATTAGGCAGGCAATTAGGCATTTAATTAGGCAGGAAATTAGGCATTTAATTAGGCAGGCAATTAGGCATTTAATTAGGCAGGCAATTAGGCAATTAATTAGGCAGGCAATACGGCAGGCAATTAGGCAGGCAATAAGGCTGTAATTAGGCAGGCAATTAGGCATTTAATTAGGCAGGCAATTAGGCAAATAATTAGGCAGGCAATTAGGCAGGCAATTAAGCAGGCAATTAGGCAGGCAATTAAGAAGCCATTTAGACAGGCAATTAGGCAAGCAATTAGGCAGTTAATTAATCAGGCAATTAGGCAGGCAAATAGACAGGCAATTAAGCAGGCAATTTGGCAGTAAAATTAAGCAGGCAATTAGGCAGTTAATTAGGCAGGCAATTAGGCAGTTAATTAGGCAGGCAATTAGGCAGGAAATTAGGCTGTTATTAGGCAGGCGTTTAGGGAGGCAATAAGGCAGATAATTAGGCAGGCAATTAGGCATTTAATTAGGCAGGCAATTAGGGCATTAATTATGCAGGTAATTAGGCATTTAATTAGGCAGGCAATTAGGCAGGCAATAAGGCAGTAAATAAGGCATGCAATAAGGCTGTAATTAGGCATGTAATTAGGCAGTTAATTAGGCAGGCAAATAGGCAGGCTATTTGTTAGTCAATTAGGCAGGCAATTAGGAAGATAAATAAGCAGTTAATGAGGCAGGCAAAAAGGCAGGCAATTAGTTAGTCAATTAGGCGGGAAATTAGGAAGATAAATAAGCAGTTAATGAGGCAGTTAATTAGTTAGGCAATTAGGCATGCAATTAGGAAATTAATTAGGCAGGCAATAAGGCAGGCAATTAAGCAGGCAATAAGGCAGGCTTTTAGGCAGAAATTAGGCAGTTAATTAGGCAGGCAATTAGGCAGTTAATAAGGCAGAAAATTCGCAAGGCAATTAGGCAGGGCAATTTGGCAGGCATTTAAACAGTTAATCAGGCAGTCAAATAGACAGTTAATTAGGCAGGCAATTAGGCAGTTAATTAAGCAGGCAATAAGACAGTTAAATAGGGAAGCAATTAGGCAGGCAATTAGGCAGGCAATAAGGCAGTTTATTAGGATGTCAATTAGGCAGGCAATTAGGCACGAAATAAGGCAGTTAATTAGGCAGGCAATAAGGTTGGCAATTAGGCAGGCAATTAGGCTGTTAATTAAGCTGTCAATTAGGCAGTTAATAAGACAGGCAATTAGGAAGGCAATTAGGCAGGAAATAAGGCAGTTAATAAGGCAGGCAATTAGGCAGTTAATAAGGCAGAAAATTCGCAAGGCAATTAGGCAGGCAGTTAGGCAGTTAATTAGGCAGTTAATTAGGCAGGCAATTAGGCAGTTTATTAGGCAGGCAATTAGGCAGTTAATTAGGCAGTTAATTAGGCAGGCAATTAGGCAGTTAATTAGGCAGGCAATTAGGCAGGCAATAAGGCAGTTTATTAGGATGTCAATTAGGCAGGCAATTAGGCACGAAATAAGGCAGTTAATTAGGCAGGCAATAAGGTTGGCAATTAGGCAGGCAATTAGGCTGTTAATTAAGCTGTCAATTAGGCAGTTAATAAGACAGGCAATTAGGAAGGCAATTAGGCAGGAAATAAGGCAGTTAATAAGGCAGGCAATTAGGCAGTTAATAAGGCAGAAAATTCGCAAGGCAATTAGGCAGGCAGTTAGGCAGGCAATTTGGCAGGCATTTAAACAGTTAATCAGGCAGTCAAATAGACAGTTAATTAGGCAGGCAATTAGGCAGTTAATTAAGCAGGCAATAAGACAGTTAAATAGGAAAGCAATTAGGCAGGCAGGTAATTAGGAATGCAATTAGGCAGTTAATTAGGCAGTTAATAAGGCAGGCAATTAGGCAGGCAATTAGGCAGGCAATAAGGCAGTTAATTAGGCAGGCAATTAGGCAGGCAATTAGGCTGTTAATTAAGCAGGCAATTAGGCAGGCAATTAGGCAGGCAATAAGGCAGTTAATTAGGCAGCCAATTAGGCAGCCAATCAGGCAGTTATTTAGGCAGGAAATTAGGCAGGCAATTAAGCAGGCAATTAGGCAGGCAAGCATTTAGGCAGGCAATTAGGCAGTTAATTAGGCAGTAAATTAGGCAGATAATTTGGCAGGTAGGCAATAGGGCAAGATATTATGCAGGAAATTAAGCAGGCATTAGGCAGGCAATAAGGCAGGCTTTTAGGCAGGCAATTAGGCAGTTAATTAGGCGGGTAAATAGGCAGGCAGTTAGGCAGTTAATTAGGCAGGCAATTAGGCAGGCAATAAGGCTCTTAATTAAGCAGGCAATTAAGCAGGCAATTAGGCAGTTAATTAGTAAGGCAATTAGGCAGGCAATATGGCAGTTAATTAGGCAGGCAATTAGGCAGATAATTAGGCAGGCAATTAGGCAGTTAATTAGGCAGGCAATTAGGCAGGCAATTAGGCAGTTAATTAGGCAGGCAATTAGACAGGCAATTAAGCAGGCAATTAGGCAGTTAATTAGGCAGGCTATTAGGCAGGTAATTAGGCAGTTAATTAGGCAGGCAATTAGGCATTTTATTAGGCAGGCAATAAGGCAGTTAATTAGGCAGGCAATTAGGCATTTTATTAGGCAGGCAATTATGCAGTTAATTAGGCAGGCAATTAAGCAGGCTTTTAGGCAGGCAATTAGGCAAGCAATTAGGCAGGCAATGAGGCAGGCAATTAGGCAGGAAGGCAATTAGGCAGGCAATTTGGCAGGTAGGCAATAGGGCAGGATATTATGCAGGGAATTCAGCAGGCAATTAGGCAGGCAATAAGGCAGGCTTTTAGGCAGGCAATTAGGCAGTTAATTAGGCGGGTAATTAGGCAGGCAGTTAGGCAGTTAATTAGGCAGGCAATTAGGCAGGCAATTAGGCATTCAATTAGGCAGTCAATTAGGCAGTTAATTAGGCAGGCTATTAGGCAGGCAATTAAGCAGGCAATTTGGCAGGCAATAAGGCAGTTAATTGGGCAAGCAAATAGGCAGGAAATTAGGCAGGTAATTAGGCAGGCAAGCAATTAGGCAGGAAAGCAATTAGGCAGGCAACTAGGCAGTTAATAAGGCAGTAAATTAGGCAGATAATTAGACAGGCAATAAGGCAGTTAATTAGGCAGGCAATTAGGCAGGCAATTAAGCAGGCAGTTAGGCAGGCAATAAAGCAGTTAATTAGACAGGCAATTAGGCAGGCAATTAGGCAGTCAATTTGGCAGTTAATTAGGCAGGCTATTAAGCAGGCAATTAGGCAGGCAATTAAGAAGGCATTTAGACAGGCAAATAGGCAAGCAATTAGGCAGTTAATTAGGCAGGTAATTAGGCAGGCAAATAGACAGGCAATTAAGCAGGCAATTAGGCAGTTAATTAAGCAGGCAATTAGGCAGTTAATTAGGCAGGCAATTAGGCAGTTAATTAGGCAGGCAATTAGGCAGGAAATAGGGCAGTTAATTAGGCAGGCGTTTAGGGAGGCAATTAGGCAGATAATTAGGCAGGCAATTAGGCATTTAATTAGGCAGGAAATTAGGCATTTAATTAGGCAGGCAATTAGGCATTTAATTAGGCAGGCAATTAGGCTGTTAATTAGGCAGGCAATTCGGCAGGCAATTAGGCAGGCAATAAGGCTGTAATTAGGCAGGCAATTAGGCATTTAATTAGGCAGGCAATTAGGCAGTTAATTAGGCAGGCAATTAGGCAGGCAATTAAGCAGGCAATTAGGCAGGCAATTAAGAAGCCATTTAGACAGGCAATTAGGCAAGCAATTAGGCAGTTAATTAATCAGGCAATTAGGCAGGCAAATAGACAGGCAATTAAGCAGGCAATTTGGCAGTTAATTAAGCAGGCATTTAGGCAGTTAATTAGGCAGGCAATTAGGCAGGCAATTAGGCAGGAAATTAGGCAGTTATTAGGCAGGCGTTTAGGGAGGCAATAAGGCAGATAATTAGGCAGGCAATTAGGCAGTTAATTAGGCAGGCAATTAGGCAGGCAATTAGGCAGTTAATTAGGCAGGCAATTAGACAGGCAATTAAGCAGGCAATTAGGCAGTTAATTAGGCAGGCTATTAGGCAGGTAATTAGGCATGTAATTAGGCAGTTAATTAGGCAGGCAAATAGGCAGGCAATTAGTTAGTCAATTAGGCATGCAATTAGGAAGATAAATAAGCAGTTAATGAGGCAGGCAAATATGCAGGCAATTAGTTAGTCAATTAAGGGGAAATTAGGAAGATAAATAAGCAGTTAATGAGGCAGTTAATTAGGTAGGCAATTAGGCATGCCGTTAGGAAATTAATAAGGCAGGCAATAAGGCAGGCAATTAAGCAGGCAATAAGGCAGGCTTTTAGGCAGCAATTAGGCAGTTAATTAGGCGGGTAATTAGGCAGGCAGTTAGGCAGTTAATTAAGCAGGCAATTAGGCAGGCAATCAGGCTCTTAATTAAGCAGGCAATTAGGCAGTTAATAATACAGGCAATTAGGCAGTCAATTAGGCAGGAAATAAGGCAGTTAATTAGGCAGGCAATTTGGCAGGCAATTAGGCAGTTAATTAGGCAGGCAATTAGGCAGGCAATAAGGCAGTTTATTAGGATGTCAATTAGGCAGGCAATTAGGCACGAAATAAGGCAGTTAATTAGGCAGGCAATAAGGTTGGCAATTAGGCAGGCAATTAGGCTGTTAATTAAGCTGTCAATTAGGCAGTTAATAAGACAGGCAATTAGGAAGGCAATTAGGCAGGAAATAAGGCAGTTAATAAGGCAGGCAATTAGGCAGTTAATAAGGCAGGCAATTCGCAAGGCAATTAGGCAGGCAGTTAGGCAGGAAATTAGGCAGGCAATTTGGCAGGCATTTAAACAGTTAATTAGGCAGGCAAATAGACAGTTAATTAGGCAGGCAATTAGGCAGTTAATTAAGCAGGCAATAAGACAGTTAATTAGGGAAGCAATTAGGCAGGCAGGTAATTAGGCATGCAATTTAGCAGTTAATTAGGCAGGCAATAAGGCAGGCAAATAGGCAGGTAATCAGGCAGGGAATGAGGCACGAAATTAAGCAATTAATTAGGCAATTATTTAGGCAGGCAATAAGGCAGGCAATTAGGCAGGCAATTAGGCAGGCAGTAAGGCAGGCAGTTAGGCAGGCAATTAGGCAAAATAATTAGGCAGGCAATTAGGCAGTTAATTTGGCAGTTAATTAGGCAGGCAATTATGCAGTTAATTAGGCAGGTATTTAGGCAGCCAATTAGGCAGCCAATTAGGCAGTTAATTAAGCAGGCAATTAGGCAGGCGAGCAATTAGGCAGGCAATTAGGCAGTTAATTAGGCAGTAAATTAGGCAGATAATTAGGCTGGCAATAAGGCAGTTAGTTAGGCAGGCAATTAGGCAGGCAATTAAGCAGGCAATTAGGCAGGCAATAAGGCAGTTAATAAGGCAGGCAATTAGGCAGTTAGTAAGGCAGGCTATTAGGCAGGCTATCAAGTAGTTAATTAGGCAGGCAATTAGGCAGGCAATAAGGCAGTTAATTGGGCAAGCAATTAGGCAGGCAATTAGGCAGTTAATTAGGCAGTAAATTAGGCAGATAATTAGGCAGGCAATAAGGCAGTTAATTAGGCATGCAATTAGGCATTTTTTAGGCAGGCAATTAGGCAGGCAATTAGGCAGTTAATTAGGCAGGCAATTAGGCAGGCAATTAAGTAGGCACTTAGGCAGTTAATTTTGCAGGCAATTAGGCATTTAATTAGGCAGGCAATTTGGCATTTAATTTGGCAGGCAATTAGGCAGGCAATTATGAAGGCAATTATGCAGGCAATTAGGCAGTTAATTAGGCAGGCAATTAGGCAGGCAATTTGGCATTTAATTTGGCAGGCAATTAGGCAGGCAATTAGGCAGGCAATTATGCAGGCAATTAGGCAGTTAATTAGGCAGGCGTTTAGGGAGGCTATTAGGCAAGCAATTAGGCAGGCAATTAGGCAGATAATTAGGCAGGAAATTAGGCAGTTAATTAGGAAGTTAATTAGGCAGGCAATTAGGCAATTAATTATGCAGGCAAAAAGGCAGTTAATTAGGCAGCAATTAGGCAGTTAATTAGGCAGGCAAATAGGCAGGAAATTAGGCATTTAATTAGGCAGGCAATTAAGCAGTTATAAGGCAAGCAATAAGGCTGTTAATTAGGCAGGCAGGCAGGCAGTTAATTAGGCAGGCAAATAGGCAGGCAATTAGGCAGGCAATTAGGCTGTTAATTAAGCTGTCAATTAGGCAGTTAATAAGACAGGCAATTAGGATGACAATTAGGCAGTCAGTTAGGCAGGAAATAAGGAAGGCAATTAGGCAAGCAATTAGGCAGGCAATGAGCTAGGCAATTTGGCAGATAATTAGGCAGGCAAAAAGGCAGGCAATAAGGCAGTTAATTAGGCGGGTAAATAGGCAGGCAGTTAGGCAGTTAATTAGGCAGGAGATAAAGCAGGCAATAAGGCTGTTAATTAAGCAGGCAATTAGGCAGGCAATTAGGCAGTTAATTAGGCAGGCAATTAGGCAATTTATTAGGCAGGCAATTAGGCAGGCAATTAGGCATTTTATTTGGCATTTTATTAGGCAGGCAATTAGGCAGTTAATTAGGCAGGCAATTAGGCAGGCAATAAGGCAGTTTATATAGGATGGCAATTATGCAGGCAAACAGGCAGTTATTAGGCGGGTAATTAGGCAGGCAGATAGGCAGTTAATAAGGCAGGCAATTAAGCTGTTAATTAAGCAGGCAATTGGGCAGGCAATTAGTCATTCAATTAGGCAGGCCATTAGGTAGTCTTTTAGGCACGAAATAAGGCAGTTAATTAGGCAGGCAATTAGGCAGGCAATTAGGCTGTTAATTAAGCTGTCAATTAGGCAGTTAATAAGACAGGCAATTAGGAAGGCAATTAGGGAGTCAATTAGGCAGAAAATAAGGCAGTTAATTAGGCAGGCAGTTAGGCAGTTAATAAGGCAGGCAATTCGCAAGGCAATTAGGCAGGCAGTTAGGCAGGCAATTAGGCAGGCAATTTTGCAGGCAATTAAACATTTAATTAGGCAGGCAAAGAGACAGTTAATTAGGCAGGCAATTAGGCAGTTAATTAAGCTGGCAATAAGACAGTTAATTAGGGATGCAATTTGGCAGGCAGGTAATTAGGCATGCAATTTATCAGTTAATTAGGCAGGCAATAAGGCAGGCAAATAGGCAGGCAATCTGGCAGGCAATTAGGCACGCAATTAGGCAATTAATTAGGCAATTAATTAGGCAGGCAATTAGGCAGGCAATTAGGCAGCCAATTAGGCAGGCAGTTAGGCAGGCAATTAGGCAAAATAATTAGGCAGGCAATTTGGCAGTTAATTTGGCAGTTAATTAGGCAGGCAATTAGGCAGTTAATTAGGCAGGCGATTGGGCAGCCAATTAGGCAGTTAATTAGGCAGGCAATTAGGCAGGCAATTAAGCAGACAATTAGGCAGGCAAGCAATTAGGCAGGCAATTAGGCAGTTAATTAGGCAGTAAATTAGGCAGATAATTAGGCTGGCAATAAGGCAGTTAATTAGGCAGGCAATTAGGCAGGCAATTAAGCAGGCAATTAGGCAGGCAATAAGGCAGTTAATTAGGCAGGCAATTAGGGAATCAATAAGGCAGGCAATTAGGCAATTAGTAAGGCAGGCTATTAGGCAGGCTATCAGGCAGTTAATTAGGCAGGCAATTAGGCAGGCAATAAGGCAATTAATTGGGCAAGCAATAAGGCAGGCAATTAGGCAGTTAATTAGGCAGTAACTTAGGCAGATAATAAGGCAGGCAATAAGGCAGTTAATTAGGCAGGCAATTAGGCATTTAATTAGGCAGGCAATTAGTCAGTTAATTAGGCAGGCAATTAGGCAGGCAATTAGGCAGTTAATTAGGCAGGCTATTAGGCAGGCAATTAGGCAGTTAATTAGGCAGGCAATTAGGCATTTTATTAGGCAGGCAATTAGGCAGGCAATTAGGCAGGCAATTAGGCAGTTAATAAGACAGGCAATTAGGCAGGCAATTAGGCAGTCAATTAGGCAGGAAATAATGCAGTTAATTAGGCAGACAATTAGGCAGTTAATAAGGCAGGCTATTAGCAAGGCAATTAGGCAGGCAGTTAGGCAGGCAATTAGGCAGGAAATTAGGCAGGCATTTTGGCAGGCAATTAGACAGTTAATTAGGCAGGCAAATAGATAGTTAATTAGGCAGGCAATTAGGCAGTTAATTAAGCAGGCAATAAGACAGTTAATTAGGGAAGCAATTAGGCAGGCAGGTAATTAGTCATGCAATTAAGCAGTTAATTAGGCAGGCAGGCAATAAGGCAGGCAAATAGGCAGGCAGTTAGGCAGGCAATTAGGCAGTTAATTAGGCAGGCAATTAGGCAGTTAATTTGGCAAACAATTAAGCAGGTAATTAGGCAGGCTATTAGGCAGGCAATTTGGCAGTTAATTGGGGTGGCATTTCGGCAGGCAATTAGGCTGGCAATTAGACAGGCAAATAGGCAAGCAATTAGGCAGTTAATTAGGCAGGCAATGAAGCAGGAAATAAGGCAGGCAATTATGTTGGCAATTGGGCAGGCAATTAGGCAGGCAATTAGGCAGGGAATAAGGCAGGCAATTAGCCTGGCATTTAGACAGGCAATTAGGCAAGCATTTAGGCATTCAATTAGGCAGGCAATTAGGCAGGCAAATAGGTAGACAATTAAGCAGGAAATAAGGCAGTTAATTAGGCAGGCAATTAGGCAGGTAGGCAAAAAGGCACTCAATAAGGCAATTAATTAGGCAATTAATTAGGCAGGCAATAAGGCAGGCATTTAGGCAGGCAATTAGGCAGGCAGTTAAGCAGGCATTTAGGCAGGTAATTAGACAGGCAATTAGCCAGGAAATTAGGCAGGCAATTAGGCAGATAATTAGGCAGGCAATTAGGCAGTTAATTAGGCAGGCAATTAGGCAGTTAATTAGGCAGGCAATTAGGCAGTTAATTAGGCAGGCAATTAGGCAGTTAATTAGGCAGGCAATTAGGCAGGCATTTAAGCAGGCAATTAGTCAGGCAAGCAATTAGACAGGTAATTAGGCAGTTAATTAGGTAGGCAAATAGGCAGATAATTAGGCAGGCAATAAGGCAGGCAATTAGGCAGGCAATTAAGCAGGCAATAAGGCAGTTAATTGGGCAAGCAATTAGGCAGGCAATTAGGCAGTCAATTAGGCAGACAATTAGGCACTAAATTAAGCAGTCATTAGGCATGCAATTAGGCAGGCAGGCAATTAGGCAGGTAGGCAAAAAGGCACTCAATTAGGCAATTAATTAGGCAATTACTTAGGCAGGCAATAAGGCAGGCAATTAGGCAGGCAGTTAGGCAGGCAGTTAGGCAAGTAATTAGACAGGCAATTAGGCAGGCAATTGGGCAGGCAATCAGGCAGATAATTAGGCAGGCAATTAGGCAGTTAATTAGGCAGGCAATTAGGCAGTTAATTAGGCAGGCATAAAGGCAGTTAATTAGGCAGGTAATTAGGCAGTTAATTAGGCAGGCAATTGGGCAGGCAATCAGGCAGATAATTAGGCATGCAATTAGGCAGTTAATTAGGCAGGCAATTAGGCAGTTAATTAGGCAGGCAATTAGGCAGTTAATTAGGCAGGCAATTAGGCAGGCAATTAGGCATGCAATTAGGCAGGTAATCAGGCAGGCAATTAGACAGTCAGGCATTAGGCAAGATACAATTAGGCGGGTAGGTAATAAGGCAGGCAAACAATTAGGCAGGCAGGCAATTATGCAGGCAGGCAATTAGACAGGCAATTGGGCAGGCTATTAAGAAGGCAATTAGGCAGGCAATTAAGCAGGCAATCAGGCAGGCAATTAGGTTAGCAATTAGGCAGGCAGGCAATTTGGCAGGCAGGCAATTTGGCAGGCAGGCAATAAGGCAGGCAATTAGGAAGGCAATTAAGCAGGCAATAAGGCAGTTAATTGTGCAAGCAATTAGGCAGGCAATTAGGCAGTTAATTAGGCAGGCAATTAGGCAGTAAATTAAGCAGTCATTAGGCATGCAATTAGGCAGGCAGGCAATTAGGCAGGTAGGCAAAAAGGCACTCAATTAGGCAATTAATTAGGCAATAACTTAGGCAGGCAATAAGGCAGGCAATTAAGCAGGCAGTTAGGCAGGCAGTTAGGCAAAAATTAGACAGGCAATTAGGCAGGCAATTGGGCAGGCAATCAGGCAGATAATTAGGCAGGCAATTAGGCAGTTAATAAGGCAGGTAATTAGGCAGTTAATTAAGCAGGCATTAGGCATGCAATTTGGCAGGCAGGCAATTAGGCAGGTAGGCAAAAAGGCTCTCAATTAGGCAATGAATAAGGCAGTTAATTAGGCAGGCAATTAGGCAGGCAATTAGGCAGTTAATTAGGCAGTTAATTAGGCAGGCAATTAGGCAGGCAATTAAGCAGGCAATTAGGCAGGCAAGTAATTAGGCAGGTAATTAGGCAGTTAATTAGGTAGGCAAATAGGCAGATAATTAGGCAGGCAATAAGGCAGGCAATTAGGCAGGCAATTAAGCAGGCAATTAGATAGGCAATAATGCAGTTAATTAGGCAAGCAATTAGGCAGGCAATAAGGCAGTTAATTAGGCAGGCAATTAGGCAGGCAATTAGGCAGTTAATAAGGCAGGCAATTAGGCAGTTATAAGGCAAGCAATAAGGAAGGCAATAAGGCAGGCAATTAAGCAGGCAATTAGACAGGCAGGCAATTAGGCAGTTAATTAGGCAGTAAATTATGCAGATAATTAGGCAGGCAATAAGGCAGTTAATTAGGCATGCAATTAGGCAAGCAATTAAGCAGGCAATTAGGCAGGCAATAAGGCTGTTAATTAGGCATGCAATTAGGCAGTTAATTAGGCAGGCAAATAGGCAGGCAATTAGTTAGTCAATTAGGCAGGCAATTAGGGAGTTAAATAAGCAGTTAATGAGGCAGTTAATTAGGTAGGCAATTAGGCATGCAATTAGGCAGGCAATTAGGCAGGCAGTTAGGCAGGCAATTAGTCAGGCAGACAATTAGACAGGCAGGTAATTAGGCAAGCAGGTAATTAGGCAGGCAGCCAATTAGACAGGCAATTAGGCAGGCAATTAGGCAGGCAATTAGGCAGGCAATTAAGCAGGTATACAGGCAGGCAATTAGGCAGGATACAATTAGGCAGGCAGGTAATAAGGCAGGCAGACAATTAGGCAGGCAGGCAATTATGCAGGCAGGCAATTAGACAGGCAATTAGGCAGGCAATTATGCAGGCAATCAGGCAGGCAATTAGGCAAGCAATTAGGCGGGCAGCCAATGAGGCAGTTAATTAGGCAGTAAATTATGCAGATAATTAGGCAGGCAATAAGGCAGTTAATTAGGCATGCAATTAGGCAGGCAATTAGGCAGGCAATAAGGCAGTTAATTAGGCAGTTAATTAGGCAGGTAAAGGACAGGCAATTACGCAGGCAATAAGGCTGTTAATTATGCAGGCAATTAGGCAGTTAATTAGACAGATAATTAGGCACGCAATTAGACAGTCAATTAGGCAGGCAATTAGGGAGTTAATTAGGCAGTTAATTAGCAAGGCAATTAGGCAGGCAATTAGGCATGCAATTAGTCAGGCAATTAAGCAGGCAATAAGGCAGGCAATTAGGCAGGCAATTAGGCAGGCAATTAGGCTGGCAATTAGGCAGTCAATGAGGCAGGCAATAAGGCAGTTAATTAGGCAGTTAATTAGGCAGGCAATAAAGCAGGCAATTAGGCAGGCAATTAGGCAAGCAATTAGGCAGGCAATGAGTCAGGCAATTAGGCAGGTAGGCAATTAGGCAGGCAATAAGTCAGGATATTAAGCAGGCCATTAGACAGGCAGGCAATAAGGCAGGTCGGCAATAGGACAGGATATTATGCAGGCAATTAAGCAGTTAATTAGACAGGAAATTAGGCAGACCATTAGGCAGTTAATTAGTAAGGCAATTAGGCAGGCAATATGGCAGTTAATAAGGCAGGCAATTAGGCAGTTAATAAGGCAGGCAATTAGGCAGGTATTAAGCAGGCACTAGGAATGCAATTAGGCAGGCAGGCAATTAGGCAGGTAGGCAAAAATGCACTCAATTAGGCAATTAATTAGGCAGGCAATAAGGCAGGCAATTAGGCAGGCAATTAGGCAGGCAGTTAGGCAGGCAGTTAGGCAGGTTATTAGACAGGCTATTAGGCAGGCAATTAGGCAGGCAATTGGGCATGCAGACAATTAGGCAGGCAATTAGGCAGGGAATAAGGCAGGCAATTAGGCAGGCAATTAGCCTGGCATTTAGACAGGCAATTAGCCTGGCATTTAGACAGGCAATTAGGCAAGCAATTAGGCAGTTAATAAGGCAGGCAAATAGGCAGGCAATTAAGCAGGCAATTAGGCAGTTAATTAGGCAGGCAATTAGGCAGGTATTAAGCAGGCACTAGGAATGCAATTAGGCAGGCAGGCAATTAGGCAGGTAGGCAAAAATGCACTCAATTAGGCAATTAATTAGGCAGGCAATAAGGCAGGCAATTAAACAGGCAATTAGCCTGGCATTTAGACAGGCAATTAGGCAAGCAATTAGGCAGTTAATTAGGCAGGCAATTAGGCAGGCAAATATACACTCAATTAGGCAATTAATTAGGCAATTAATTAGGCAATTAATTAGGCAGGCAATAAGGCAGGCAATTAGGCAGGCAATTAGGCAGGCAATAAGGCAGGCAGTTAGGAGGGTAATTAGACAGGCAATTAGGCAGGCAATTAGGCAGGCAATAAGTCAGATGATAAGGCAAGCAATTAGGCAGGCAATTAGGCAGGCAATTAGGCAGTTAAATAGGCAGGTAATTAGGCAGTTAATTAGGCAGGCAATTAGGCAGACAATTAGGCAGTTAATTAGGCAGGCAATTAGGCAGGCAATTAAGCAGTCAATAAGGCAGTTAATTAGGCAGGCTATTAGGCAGGCAATTATGCAGGCAATTGGGCAGTTAATTGGACAGGCAATTAGGCAGTTAATTAGGCAGGCAATTAGGCAGTTAATTAGGCAGGCAATTAGGCAGGCAATTAGCAGGCAATTAGGCAGACATTAAGAAGTCATTTAGACAGGCAATTAGGCAAGCAATTAGGCAGTTAATTAGGCAGGCAATTAGGCAGGCAATTAAGTAGGCACTTAGGCAGTTAATTAGGCAGGCTATTAAGCAGGCACTTAGGCAGTTAATTAGGCAGGCTATTAAGCAGGCAATTAGGCAGGCAATTAGGCAATTTATTAGGCAGGCAATTAGGCAGGCAATTAGGCAGTTAATTAGGCAGGCAATTAAGCAGACAATTAAGCAGGCAATTAGGCAAGCAATTAGAAAGGCAATGAATCAGGCAAATAGGCAGATAATTAGGCAGGCAATTAGGCAGGCAATAAGGCAGTTAATTAGGCGGGTAATTAGGCAGGCAGATAGGCAGTTAATTAGGCAGGCAATAAAGCCGGCAATAAGGCTCTTAATTAAGCAGGCAATTAGGCAGGCAATTAGGCAGTTAATTAGGCAGGCAATTAGGCAGTTAATTAGGAAGGCAATTAAGCAGGCAATTAGGAAGTTAATTAGGCAGGCAATTAGGCATTTAATTAGGCAGGCAATTTGGCATTTAATTAGGCAGGCAATTAGGCAGGCAATTAGGGAGTTAATTAGGCAGGCATTTAGGGAGGCAATTAGGCAGGCAATTAGGCAGATAATTAGGCAGGAAATTAGGCAGTTAATTAGGAATTTAATTAGGCAGGCAATCAGGCAGTTAATTAGGCAGGCAATTAGGCAGTTAATAAGGCAGGCAATTAGGCAGGAAATTAGGCAGTTAATTAGGCAGGCATTTAGGGAGGCAATTAGGCAGATAATTAGGCAGGCAAATAGGCATTTAATTAGGCAGGCAATTAGGCATTTAATTTGGCAGGAAATTAGGCAGGCAATTAGGCAGGCAATTAGGCAGGCAATTAGGCAGTTAATTAGGCAGGCAATTCGGCAGGCAATTAGGCAGGCAATTAGGCAGTTAATTTGGCAGGCAATTAGGCAGTTAATAAGGCAGGCAATAAGGCTGTTAATTAGGCATGCAATTAGGCAGGTTATTAGGCAGGCAAATAGGCAGGCAATAGTTAGTCAATTAGGCAGGCAATTAGGAAGATAAATAAGCAGTTAATGAGGCAGTTAATTAGGTAGGCAATTAGGCATGCAATTAATTAGGCAGGCAATAAGGCAGGCAATTAAGCAGGCAATAAGGCAGGATATTAGGCAGGCAATTAGGCAGTTATTAGGCGGGTAATTAGGCAGGCAGTTAGGCAGGTAATTAGGCAGGCAATTAGGCTCTTAATTAAGCAGGCAATTAGGCAGTTAATAAGACAGGCAATTAGACAGTCAATTAGGCAGGAAATAGGGCAGTTAATTAGGCAGGCAATTAGGCAGGCAATTAGGCAGTTAATTAGGCAGTTAATTAGGCAGGCAATTAGGCAGTTAATTAGGAAGGCAATTAGGCAGCTAATTATGCAGTTAATTAGGCAGGCAATTAGGCAGTTAATTAGGCGGGTAATTAGGCAGGCAGATAGGCTGTTAATTAAGCAGGCAATTAGGCAGGCAATTAGGCAGGCAATTAGGCAGTCAATTAGGCACGAAATAAGGCAGTTAATTAGGCAGGCAATTAGGCAGTTAATTAGGCGGGTATTTAGGCAGGCAGATAGGCTGTTAATTAGGCAGGCAATTAAGCTGTTAATCAAGCAGGCAATTAGGCAGGCAATTAGGCAGTCAATTAGGCACGAAATAAGGCAGTTAATTAGGCAGGCAATTAGGCAGGCAATTAGGCTGTTAATTATGCTGTCAATTAGGCAGTTAATAAGACAGGCAATTAGGAAGGCAATTAGGCAGTCAATTAGGCAGGAAATAAGGCAGTTTATTAGGCAGGCAATTAGGCAGTTAATTAGGCAGGCATAAAGGCAGTTAATTAGGCAGGTAATTAGGCAGTTAATTAGGCAGGCAATTGGGCAGGCAATCAGGCAGATAATTAGGCATGCAATTAGGCAGTTAATTAGGCAGTTAATTAGGCAGGCAATTAGGCAGTTAATTAAGCTGGCAATAAGACAGTTAATTAGGGATGCAATTTGGCAGGCAGGTAATTAGGCATGCAATTTATCAGTTAATTAGGCAGGCAATAAGGCAGGCAAATAGGCAGGCAATCTGGCAGGCAATTAGGCACGCAATTAGGCAATTAATTAGGCAATTAATTAGGCAGGCAATTAGGCAGGCAATTAGGCAGCCAATTAGGCAGGCAGTTAGGCAGGCAATTAGGCAAAATAATTAGGCAGGCAATTAGGCAGTTAATTTGGCAGTTAATTAGGCAGGCAATTAGGCAGTTAATTAGGCAGGCGATTGGGCAGCCAATTAGGCAGTTAATTAGGCAGGCAATTAGGCAGGCAATTAAGCAGACAATTAGGCAGGCAAGCAATTAGGCAGGCAATTAGGCAGTTAATTAGGCAGTAAATTAGGCAGATAATTAGGCTGGCAATAAGGCAGTTAATTAGGCAGGCAATTAGGCAGGCAATTAAGCAGGCAATTAGGCAGGCAATAAGGCAGTTAATTAGGCAGGCAATTAGGGAATCAATAAGGCAGGCAATTAGGCAATTAGTAAGGCAGGCTATTAGGCAGGCTATCAGGCAGTTAATTAGGCAGGCAATTAGGCAGGCAATAAGGCAGTTAATTGGGCAAGCAATAAGGCAGGCAATTCGGCAGTTAATTAGGCAGTAACTTAGGCAGATAATAAGGCAGGCAATAAGGCAGTTAATTAGGCAGGCAATTAGGCATTTAATTAGGCAGGCAATTAGTCAGTTAATTAGGCAGGCAATTAGGCAGGCAATTAGGCAGTTAATTAGGCAGGCTATTAGGCAGGCAATTAGGCAGTTAATTAGGCAGGCAATTAGGCATTTTATTAGGCAGGCAATTAGGCAGGCAATTAGGCAGTTAATAAGACAGGCAATTAGGCAGGCAATTAGGCAGTCAATTAGGCAGGAAATAATGCAGTTAATTAGGCAGACAATTAGGCAGTTAATAAGGCAGGCTATTAGCAAGGCAATTAGGCAGGCAGTTAGGCAGGCAATTAGGCAGGAAATTAGGCAGGCATTTTGGCAGGCAATTAGACAGTTAATTAGGCAGGCAAATAGATAGTTAATTAGGCAGGCAATTAGGCAGTTAATTAAGCAGGCAATAAGACAGTTAATTAGGGAAGCAATTAGGCAGGCAGGTAATTAGTCATGCAATTAAGCAGTTAATTAGGCAGGCAGGCAATAAGGCAGGCAAATAGGCAGGCAGTTAGGCAGGCAATTAGGCAGTTAATTAGGCAGGCAATTAGGCAGTTAATTTGGCAAACAATTAAGCAGGTAATTAGGCAGGCTATTAGGCAGGCAATTTGGCAGTTAATTGGGGTGGCATTTCGGCAGGCAATTAGGCTGGCAATTAGACAGGCAAATAGGCAAGCAATTAGGCAGTTAATTAGGCAGGCAATGAAGCAGGAAATAAGGCAGGCAATTATGTTGGCAATTGGGCAGGCAATTAGGCAGGCAATTAGGCAGGGAATAAGGCAGGCAATTAGCCTGGCATTTAGACAGGCAATTAGGCAAGCATTTAGGCATTCAATTAGGCAGGCAATTAGGCAGGCAAATAGGTAGACAATTAAGCAGGAAATAAGGCAGTTAATTAGGCAGGCAATTAGGCAGGTAGGCAAAAAGGCACTCAATAAGGCAATTAATTAGGCAATTAATTAGGCAGGCAATAAGGCAGGCATTTAGGCAGGCAATTAGGCAGGCAGTTAAGCAGGCATTTAGGCAGGTAATTAGACAGGCAATTAGCCAGGAAATTAGGCAGGCAATTAGGCAGATAATTAGGCAGGCAATTAGGCAGTTAATTAGGCAGGCAATTAGGCAGTTAATTAGGCAGGCAATTAGGCAGTTAATTAGGCAGGCAATTAGGCAGTTAATTAGGCAGGCAATTAGGCAGGCAATTAAGCAGGCAATTAGTAAGGCAAGCAATTAGACAGGTAATTAGGCAGTTAATTAGGTAGGCAAATAGGCAGATAATTAGGCAGGCAATAAGGCAGGCAATTAGGCAGGCAATTAAGCAGGCAATAAGGCAGTTAATTGGGCAAGCAATTAGGCAGGCAATTAGGCAGTTAATTAGGCAGACAATTAGGCAGTAAATTAAGCAGTCATTAGGCATTCAATTAGGCAGGCAGGCAATTAGGCAGGTAGGCAAAAAGGCACTCAATTAGGCAATTAATTAGGCAATTACTTAGGCAGGCAATAAGGCAGGCAATTAGGCAGGCAGTTAGGCAGGCAGTTAGGCAAGTAATTAGACAGGCAATTAGGCAGGCAATTGGGCAGGCAATCAGGCAGATAATTAGGCAGGCAATTAGGCAGTTAATTAGGCAGGCAATTAGGCAGTTAATTAGGCAGGCATAAAGGCAGTTAATTAGGCAGGTAATTAGGCAGTTAATTAGGCAGGCAATTGGGCAGGCAATCAGGCAGATAATTAGGCATGCAATTAGGCAGTTAATTAGGCAGGCAATTAGGCAGTTAATTAGGCAGGCAATTAGGCAGTTAATTAGGCAGGCAATTAGGCAGGCAATTAGGCATGCAATTAGGCAGGTAATCAGGCAGGCAATTAGACAGTCAGGCATTAGGCAAGATACAATTAGGCGGGTAGGTAATAAGGCAGGCAAACAATTAGGCAGGCAGGCAATTATGCAGGCAGGCAATTAGACAGGCAATTGGGCAGGCTATTAAGAAGGCAATTAGGCAGGCAATTAAACAGGCAATCAGGCAGGCAATTAGGTTAGCAATTAGGCAGGCAGGCAATTTGGCAGGCAGGCAATTTGGCAGGCAATAAGGCAGGCAATTAGGAAGGCAATTAAGCAGGCAATAAGGCAGTTAATTGGGCAAGCAATTAGGCAGGCAATTAGGCAGTTAATTAGGCAGGCAATTAGGCAGTAAATTAAGCAGTCATTAGGCATGCAATTAGGCAGGCAGGCAATTAGGCAGGTAGGCAAAAAGGCACTCAATTAGGCAATTAATTAGGCAATTACTTAGGCAGGCAATAAGGCAGGCAATTAAGCAGGCAGTTAGGCAGGCAGTTAGGCAAAAATTAGACAGGCAATTAGGCAGGCAATTGGGCAGGCAATCAGGCAGATAATTAGGCAGGCAATTAGGCAGTTAATTAGGCAGGTAATTAGGCAGTTAATTAAGCAGGCATTAGGCATGCAATTTGGCAGGCAGGCAATTAGGCAGGTAGGCAAAAAGGCTCTCAATTAGGCAATGAATAAGGCAGTTAATTAGGCAGGCAATTAGGCAGGCAATTAGGCAGTTAATTAGGCAGTTAATTAGGCAGGCAATTAGGCAGGCAATTAAGCAGGCAATTAGGCAGGCAAGTAATTAGGCAGGTAATTAGGCAGTTAATTAGGTAGGCAAATAGGCAGATAATTAGGCAGGCAATAAGGCAGGCAATTAGGCAGGCAATTAAGCAGGCAATTAGATAGGCAATAATGCAGTTAATTAGGCAAGCAATTAGGCAGGCAATAAGGCAGTTAATTAGGCAGGCAATTAGGCAGGCAATTAGGCAGTTAATAAGGCAGGCAATTAGGCAGTTATAAGGCAAGCAATAAGGCAGGCAATAAGGCAGGCAATTAAGCAGGCAATTAGACAGGCAGGCAATTAGGCAGTTAATTAGGCAGTAAATTATGCAGATAATTAGGCAGGCAATAAGGCAGTTAATTAGGCATGCAATTAGGCAAGCAATTAAGCAGGCAATTAGGCAGGCAATAAGGCTGTTAATTAGGCATGCAATTAGGCAGTTAATTAGGCAGGCAAATAGGCAGGCAATTAGTTAGTCAATTAGGCAGGCAATTAGGGAGTTAAATAAGCAGTTAATGAGGCAGTTAATTAGGTAGGCAATTAGGCATGCAATTAGGCAATTAATTAGGCAGGCAATTAGGCAGGCAGTTAGGCAGGCAATTAGTCAGGCAGACAATTAGACAGGCAGGTAATTAGGCAAGCAGGTAATTAGGCAGGCAGCCAATTAGACAGGCAATTAGGCAGGCAATTAGGCAGGCAATTAGGCAGGCAATTAAGCAGGTATACAGGCAGGCAATTAGGCAGGATACAATTAGGCAGGCAGGTAATAAGGCAGGCAGACAATTAGGCAGGCAGGCAATTATGCAGGCAGGCAATTAGACAGGCAATTAGGCAGGCAATTATGCAGGCAATCAGGCAGGCAATTAGGCAAGCAATTAGGCGGGCAGCCAATGAGGCAGTTAATTAGGCAGTAAATTATGCAGATAATTAGGCAGGCAATAAGGCAGTTAATTAGGCATGCAATTAGGCAGGCAATTAGGCAGGCAATAAGGCAGTTAATTAGGCAGTTAATTAGGCAGGTAAAGGACAGGCAATTACGCAGGCAATAAGGCTGTTAATTATGCAGGCAATTAGGCAGTTAATTAGACAGATAATTAGGCACGCAATTAGACAGTCAATTAGGCAGGCAATTAGGGAGTTAATTAGGCAGTTAATTAGCAAGGCAATTAGGCAGGCAATTAGGCATGCAATTAGTCAGGCAATTAAGCAGGCAATAAGGCAGGCAATTAGGCAGGCAATTAGGCAGGCAATTAGGCTGGCAATTAGGCAGGCAATGAGGCAGGCAATAAGGCAGTTAATTAGGCAGTTAATTAGGCAGGCAATAAAGCAGGCAATTAGGCAGGCAATTAGGCAAGCAATTAGGCAGGCAATGAGTCAGGCAATTAGGCAGGTAGGCAATTAGGCAGGCAATAAGTCAGGATATTAAGCAGGCCATTAGACAGGCAGGCAATAAGGCAGGTCGGCAATAGGGCAGGATATTATGCAGGCAATTAAGCAGTTAATTAGACAGGAAATTAGGCAGACCATTAGGCAGTTAATTAGTAAGGCAATTAGGCAGGCAATATGGCAGTTAATAAGGCAGGCAATTAGGCAGTTAATAAGGCAGGCAATTAGGCAGGTATTAAGCAGGCACTAGGAATGCAATTAGGCAGGCAGGCAATTAGGCAGGTAGGCAAAAATGCACTCAATTAGGTAATTAATTAGGCAGGCAATAAGGCAGGCAATTAGGCAGGCAATTAGGCAGGCAGTTAGGCAGGCAGTTAGGCAGGTTATTAGACAGGCTATTAGGCAGGCAATTAGGCAGGCAATTGGGCATGCAGACAATTAGGCAGGCAATTAGGCAGGGAATAAGGCAGGCAATTAGGCAGGCAATTAGCCTGGCATTTAGACAGGCAATTAGGCAAGCAATTAGGCAGTTAATAAGGCAGGCAAATAGGCAGGCAATTAAGCAGGCAATTAGGCAGTTAATTAGGCAGGCAATTAGGCAGGTATTAAGCAGGCACTAGGAATGCAATTAGGCAGGCAGGCAATTAGGCAGGTAGGCAAAAATGCACTCAATTAGGCAATTAATTAGGCAGGCAATAAGGCAGGCAATTAAACAGGCAATTAGCCTGGCATTTAGACAGGCAATTAGGCAAGCAATTAGGCAGTTAATTAGGCAGGCAATTAGGCAGGCAAATATACACTCAATTAGGCAATTAATTAGGCAATTAATTAGGCAATTAATTAGGCAGGCAATAAGGCAGGCAATTAGGCAGGCAATTAGGCAGGCAATAAGGCAGGCAGTTAGGAGGGTAATTAGACAGGCAATTAGGCAGGCAATTAGGCAGGCAATAAGTCAGATGATAAGGCAAGCAATTAGGCAGGCAATTAGGCAGGCAATTAGGCAGTTAAATAGGCAGGTAATTAGGCAGTTAATTAGGCAGGCAATTAGGCAGGCAATTAGGCAGTTAATTAGGCAGGCAATTAGGCAGGCAATTAAGCAGTCAATAAGGCAGTTAATTAGGCAGGCTATTAGGCAGGCAATTATGCAGGCAATTGGGCAGTTAATTGGACAGGCAATTAGGCAGTTAATTAGGCAGGCAATTAGGCAGTTAATTAGGCAGGCAATTAGGCAGGCAATTAGCAGGCAATTAGGCAGACATTAAGAAGTCATTTAGACAGGCAATTAGGCAAGCAATTAGGCAGTTAATTAGGCAGGCAATTAGGCAGGCAATTAAGTAGGCACTTAGGCAGTTAATTAGGCAGGCTATTAAGCAGGCACTTAGGCAGTTAATTAGGCAGGCTATTAAGCAGGCAATTAGGCAGGCAATTAGGCAATTTATTAGGCAGGCAATTAGGCAGGCAATTAGGCAGTTAATTAGGCAGGCAATTAAGCAGACAATTAAGCAGGCAATTAGGCAAGCAATTAGGAAGGCAATGAATCAGGCAAATAGGCAGATAATTAGGCAGGCAATTAGGCAGGCAATAAGGCAGTTAATTAGGCGGGTAATTAGGCAGGCAGATAGGCAGTTAATTAGGCAGGCAATAAAGCAGGCAATAAGGCTCTTAATTAAGCAGGCAATTAGGCAGGCAATTAGGCAGTTAATTAGGCAGGCAATTAGGCAGTTAATTAGGAAGGCAATTAAGCAGGCAATTAGGAAGTTAATTAGGCAGGCAATTAGGCATTTAATTAGGCAGGCAATTTGGCATTTAATTAGGCAGGCAATTAGGCAGGCAATTAGGGAGTTAATTAGGCAGGCATTTAGGGAGGCAATTAGGCAGGCAATTAGGCAGGCAATTAGGCAGATAATTAGGCAGGAAATTAGGCAGTTAATTAGGAATTTAATTAGGCAGGCAATCAGGCAGTTAATTAGGCAGGCAATTAGGCAGTTAATAAGGCAGGCAATTAGGCAGGAAATTAGGCAGTTAATTAGGCAGGCATTTAGGGAGGCAATTAGGCAGATAATTAGGCAGGCAATTAGGCATTTAATTAGGCAGGCAATTAGGCATTGAATTTGGCAGGAAATTAGGCAGGCAATTAGGCAGGCAATTAGGCAGGCAATTAGGCAGTTAATTAGGCAGGCAATTCGGCAGGCAATTAGGCAGGCAATTAGGCAGTTAATTTGGCAGGCAATTAGGCAGTTAATAAGGCAGGCAATAAGGCTGTTAATTAGGCATGCAATTAGGCAGGTTATTAGGCAGGCAAATAGGCAGGCAATAGTTAGTCAATTAGGCAGGCAATTAGGAAGATAAATAAGCAGTTAATGAGGCAGTTAATTAGGTAGGCAATTAGGCATGCAATTAATTAGGCAGGCAATAAGGCAGGCAATTAAGCAGGCAATAAGGCAGGATATTAGGCAGGCAATTAGGCAGTTATTAGGCGGGTAATTAGGCAGGCAGTTAGGCAGGTAATTAGGCAGGCAATTAGGCTCTTAATTAAGCAGGCAATTAGGCAGTTAATAAGACAGGCAATTAGACAGTCAATTAGGCAGGAAATAGGGCTGTTAATTAGGCAGGCAATTAGGCAGTTAATTAGGCAGTTAATTAGGCAGGCAATTAGGCAGTTAATTAGGCAGGCAATTAGGCAGCTAATTATGCAGTTAATTAGGCAGGCAATTAGGCAGTTAATTAGGCAGGTAATTAGGCAGGCAGATAGGCTGTTAATTAAGCAGGCAATTAGGCAGGCAATTAGGCAGGCAATTAGGCAGTCAATTAGGCACGAAATAAGGCAGTTAATTAGGCAGGCAATTAGGCAGTTAATTAGGCGGGTATTTAGGCAATCAGATAGGCTGTTAATTAGGCAGGCAATTAAGCTGTTAATCAAGCAGGCAATTAGGCAGGCAATTAGGCAGTCAATTAGGCACGAAATAAGGCAGTTAATTAGGCAGGCAATTAGGCAGGCAATTAGGCTGTTAATTAAGCTGTCAATTAGGCAGTTAATAAGACAGGCAATTAGGAAGGCAATTAGGCAGTCAATTAGGCAGGAAATAAGGCAGTTTATTAGGCAGGCAATTAGGCAGTTAATTAGGCAGGCATATAGGCAGTTAATTAGGCAGGTAATTAGGCAGTTAATTAGGCAGGCAATTGGGCAGGCAATCAGGCAGATAATTAGGCATGCAATTAGGCAGTTAATTAGGCAGGCAATTAGGCAGTTAATTAGGCAGGCAATTAGGCAGTTAATTAGGCAGGCAATTAGGCAGGCAATTAGGCATGCAATTAGGCAGGTAATCAGGCAGGCAATTAGACAGTCAGGCATTAGGCAAGATACAATTAGGCGGGCAGGTAATAAGGCAGGCAAACAATTAGGCAGGCAGGCAATTATGCAGGCAGGCAATTAGACAGGCAATTGGGCAGGCTATTAAGAAGGCAATTAGGCAGGCAATTAAGCAGGCAATCAGGCAGGCAATTAGGTTAGCAATTAGGCAGGCAGGCAATTTGGCAGGCAGGCAATTTGGCAGGCAGGCAATAAGGCAGGCAATTAGGAAGGCAATTAAGCAGGCAATAAGGCAGTTAATTGGGCAAGCAATTAGGCAGGCAATTAGGCAGTAAATTAAGCAGTCATTAGGCATGCAATTAGGCAGGCAGGCAATTAGGCAGGTAGGCAAAAAGGCACTCAATTAGGCAATTAATTAGGCAATTACTTAGGCAGGCAATAAGGCAGGCAATTAGGCAGGCAGTTAGGCAGGCAGTTAGGCAAGAAATTAGACAGGCAATTAGGCAGGCAATTGGGCAGGCAATCAGGCAGATAATTAGGCAGGCAATTAGGCAGTTAATTAGGCAGGTAATTAGGCAGTTAATTAAGCAGGCATTAGGCATGCAATTTGGCAGGCAGGCAATTAGGCAGGTAGGCAAAAAGGCTCTCAATTAGGCAATGAATAAGGCAGTTAATTAGGCAGGCAATTAGGCAGGCAATTAGGCAGTTAATTAGGCAGTTAATTAGGCAGGCAATTAGGCAGGCAATTAAGCAGGCAATTAGGCAGGCAAGCAATTAGGCAGGTAATTAGGCAGTTAATTAGGTAGGCAAATAGGCAGATAATTAGGCAGGCAATAAGGCAGGCAATTAGGCAGGCAATTAAGCAGGCAATTAGATAGGCAATAATGCAGTTAATTAGGCAAGCAATTAGGCAGGCAATAAGGCAGGCAATTAGGCAGTTAATAAGGCAGGCAATTAGGCAGTTATAAGGCAAGCAATAAGGCAGGCAATAAGGCAGGCAATTAAGCAAGCAAATAGACAGGCAGGCAATTAGGCAGTTAATTAGGCAGTAAATTATGCAGATAATTAGGCAGGCATTAGGCAGTTAATTAGGCATGCAATTAGGCAGGCAATTAAGCAGGCAATTAGGCAGGCAATAAGGCAGTTAATTAGGCAGTTAATTAGGCAGGTAAAGGACTGGCAATTACGCAGGCAATAAGGCTGTTGATTAGGCATGCAATTAGGCAGTTAATTAGGCAGGCAAATAGGCAGGCAATTAGTTAGTCAATTAGGCAGGCAATTAGGGAGTTAAATAAGCAGTTAATGAGGCAGTTAATTAGGTAGGCAATTAGGCATGCAATTAGGCAATTAATTAGGCAGGCAATTAGGCAGGCAGTTAGGCAGGCAATTAGTCAGGCAGACAATTAGACAGGCAGGTAATTAGGCAAGCAGGTAATTAGGCAGGCAGCCAATTAGACAGGCAATTAGGCAGGCAATTAAGCAGGCAATTAGGCAGTCAATTAAGCAGGTATACAGGGAGGCAATTAGGCAGGATACAATTAGGCAGGCAGGTAATAAGGCAGGCAGACAATTAGGCAGGCAGGCAATTATGCAGGCAGGCAATTAGACAGGCAATTAGGCAGGCAATTAAGCAGGCAATCAGGCAGGCAATTAGGCAAGCAATTAGGCGGGCAGCCAATGAGGCAGTTAATTAGGCAGTAAATTATGCAGATAATTAGGCAGGCAATAAGGCAGTTAATTAGGCATGCAATTAGGCAGGCAATTAGGCAGGCAATAAGGAAGTTAATTAGGCAGTTAATTAGGCAGGTAAAGGACAGGCAATTACGCAGGCAATAAGGCTGTTAATTATGCAGGCAATTAGGCAGTTAATTAGACAGATAATTAGGCACGCAATTAGACAGTCAATTAGGCAGGCAATTAGGGAGTTAATTAGGCAGTTAATTAGCAAGGCAATTAGGCAGGCAATTAGGCATGCAATTAGTCAGGCAATTAAGCAGGCAATAAGGCAGGCAATTAGGCAGGCAATTAGGCAGGCAATTAGGCAGGCAATGAGGCAGGCAATAAGGCAGTTAATTAGGCAGTTAATTAGGCAGGCAATAAAGCAGGCAATTAGGCAGGCAATTAGGCAAGCAATTAGGCAGGCAATGAGTCAGGCAATTAGGCAGGTAGGCAATTAGGCAGGCAATAAGTCAGGATATTAAGCAGGCCATTAGACAGGCAGGCAATAAGGCAGGTCGGCAATAGGGCAGGATATTATGCAGGCAATTAAGCAGTTAATTAGACAGGAAATTAGGCAGACCATTAGGCAGTTAATTAGTAAGGCAATTAGGCAGGCAATATGGCAGTTAATAAGGCAGGCAATTAGGCAGTTAATAAGGCAGGTAAATAGGCAGGCAATTAAGCAGTCAATTAGGCAGTTAATAAGGCAGGCAATTAGGCAGGTATTAAGCAGGCACTAGGAATGCAATTAGGCAGGCAGGCAATTAGGCAGGTAGGCAAAAATGCACTCAATTAGGCAATTAATTAGGCAGGCAATTAGGCAGGCAATTAGGCAGGCAATTAGGCAGGCAGTTAGGCAGGTTATTAGACAGGCAATTAGGCAGGCAATTGGGCATGCAGACAATTAGGCAGGCAATTAGGCAGGGAATAAGGCAGGCAATTAGGCAGGCAATTAGCCTGGCATTTAGACAGGCAATTAGGCAAGCAATTAGGCAGTTAATAAGGCAGGCAAATAGGCAGGCAATTAAGCAGGCAATTAGGCAGTTAATTAGGCAGGCAATTAGGCAGGTATTAAGCAGGCACTAGGAATGCAATTAGGCAGGCAGGCAATTAGGCAGGTAGGCAAAAATGCACTCAATTAGGCAATTAATTAGGCAGGCAATAAGGCAGGCAATTAAACAGGCAATTAGCCTGGCATTTAGACAGGCAATTAGGCAAGCAATTAGGCAGATAATTAGGCAGGAAATTAGGCAGTTAATTAGGAATTTAATTAGGCAGGCAATCAGGCAGTTAATTAGGCAGGCAATTAGGCAGTTAATAAGGCAGGCAATTAGGCAGGAAATTAGGCAATTAATTAGGCAGGCAATTAGGCATTTAATTAGGCAGGCAATTTGGCATTTAATTAGGCAGGCAATTAGGCAGGCAATTAGGGAGTTAATTAGGCAGGCATTTAGGGAGGCAATTAGGCAGGCAATTAGGCAGGCAATTAGGCAGATAATTAGGCAGGAAATTAGGCAGTTAATTAGGAATTTAATTAGGCAGGCAATCAGGCAGTTAATTAGGCAGGCAATTAGGCAGTTAATAAGGCAGGCAATTAGGCAGGAAATTAGGCAGTTAATTAGGCAGGCATTTAGGGAGGCAATTAGGCAGATAATTAGGCAGGCAATTAGGCATTTAATTAGGCAGGCAATTAGGCATTTAATTTGGCAGGAAATTAGGCAGGCAATTAGGCAGGCAATTCGGCAGGCAATTAGGCAGGCAATTAGGCAGTTAATTTGGCAGGCAATTAGGCAGTTAATAAGGCAGGCAATAAGGCTGTTAATTAGGCATGCAATTAGGCAGGTTATTAGGCAGGCAAATAGGCAGGCAATAGTTAGTCAATTAGGCAGGCAATTAGGAAGATAAATAAGCAGTTAATGAGGCAGTTAATTAGGTAGGCAATTAGGCATGCAATTAATTAGGCAGGCAATAAGGCAGGCAATTAAGCAGGCAATAAGGCAGGCTATTAGGCAGGCAATTAGGCAGTTATTAGGCGGGTAATTAGGCAGGCAGTTAGGCAGGTAATTAGGCAGGCAATTAGGCTCTTAATTAAGCAGGCAATTAGGCAGTTAATAAGACAGGCAATTAGGCAGTCAATTAGGCAGGAAATAGGGCAGTTAATTAGGCAGGCAATTAGGCAGGCAATTAGGCAGTTAATTAGGCAGTTAATTAGGCAGGCAATTAGGCAGTTAATTAGGCAGGAAATTAGGCAGCTAATTATGCAGTTAATTAGGCAGGCAATTAGGCAGTTAATTAGGCGGGTAATTAGGCAGGCAGATAGGCTGTTAATTAAGCAGGCAATTAGGCAGGCAATTAGGCAGGCAATTAGGCAGTCAATTAGGCACGAAATAAGGCAGTTAATTAGGCAGGCAATTAGGCAGTTAATTAGGCGGGTATTTAGGCAGGCAGATAGGCTGTTAATTAGGCAGGCAATTAAGCTGTTTATCAAGCAGGCAATTAGGCAGTCAATTAGGCACGAAATAAGGCAAATAATTAGGCAGGCAATTAGGCAGGCAATTAGGCTGTTAATTAAGCTGTCAATTAGTCAGTTAATAAGACAGGCAATTAGGAAGGCAATTAGGCAGTCAATTAGGCAGGAAATAAGGCAGTTTATTAGGCAGGCAATTAGGCAGTTAATAAGGCAGGCAATTCGTAAGGCATTTAGGCAGGCAATTAGGCAGGCAATTAAACAGTTAATTAGGCAGGCAATTAGGCAGTTAATTAAGCAGGCAATAAGACAGTTAATTAGGGAAGCAATTAGGCAGGCAGGTAATTAGGCATGCAATTTAGCAGTTAATTAGGCAGGCAATAAGGCAGGCAAATAGGCAGGCAATCAGGCAGGCAATTAGGCACGCAATTAGGCAATTAATTAGACAATTAATTAGGCAGGCAATAAGGCAGGCAATTAGGCAGGCAATTAGGCAGGCAGTTAGGCAGGCAATTAGGCAGCCAATTAGGCAGCCAATTAGGCAGACAATTAAGCAGGCAATTAGGCAGGCAATTAGGCAAGCAATTAGGCAGGCAATGAGGCAGGCAATTAGGCAGATAATTAGGCAGGCAATTAGGCAGGCAATAAGGCAGTTAATTAGGCGGGTAATTAGGCAGGCAGATAGGCAGTTAATTAGGCAGGCAATAAAGCAGGCAATAAGGCTGTTAATAAGCAGGCAATTAGGCAGTTAATTAGGCAGGCAATTAGGCAGTTAATTAGGCAGGCAGCTAGGCAGTTAATTAGGAAGGCAATTAAGCAGGCAATTAGGAAGTTAATTAGGCAGGCAATTAGGCATTTAATTACGCAGGCAATTTGGCATTTAATTTGGCAAGCAATTAGGCAGGCAATTAGGCAGATAATTAGGCAGGCAATTAGGCAGGCAATAAGGCAGTTAATTAGGCGGGTAATTAGGCAGGCAGTTAGGCAGTTAATTAGGCAGGCAATTAGGCAGGCAATAAGGCTCTTAATTAAGCAGGCAATTAAGCAGGCAATTAGGCAGTTAATTAGTAAGGCAATTAGGCAGGCAATATGGCAGTTAATTAGGCAGATAATTAGGCAGGCAATTAGGCAGTTAATTAGGCAGGCAATTAGGCAGGCAATTAGGCAGTTAATTAGGCAGGCAATTAAGCAGGCAATTAGGCAGTTAATTAGGCAGGCTATTAGGCAGGTAATTAGGCAGTTAATTAGGCAGGCAATTAGGCATTTTATTAGGCAGGCAATTAGGCAGTTAATTAGGCAGGCAATTAGGCAGTTAATTAGGCAGGCAATTAGGCATTTTATTAGGCAGGCAATTAGGCAGTTAATTAGGCAGGCAATTAGGCAGGCAATTAAGCAGGCTATTAGGCAGGCAATTAGGCAAGCAATTAGGCAGGCAATGAGGCAGGCAATTAGGCAGGAAGGCAATTAGGCAGGCAATTTGGCAGGTAGGCAATAGGGCAGGATATTATGCAGGGAATTCAGCAGGCAATTAGGCAGGCAATAAGGCAGGCTTTTAGGCAGGCAATTAGGCAGTTAATTAGGCGGGTAATTAGGCAGGCAGTTAGGCAGTTAATTAGGCAGGCAATTAGGCAGGCAATTAGGCATTCAATTAGGCAGTCAATTAGGCAGTTAATTAGGCAGGCTATTAGGCAGGCAATTAAGCAGGCAATTTGGCAGGCAATAAGGCAGTTAATTGGGCAAGCAAATAGGCAGGAAATTAGGCAGGTAATTAGGCAGGCAAGCAATTAGGCAGGAAAGCAATTAGGCAGGCAACTAGGCAGTTAATAAGGCAGTAAATTAGGCAGATAATTAGACAGGCAATAAGGCAGTTAATTAGGCAGGCAATTAGGCAGGCAATTAAGCAGGCAGTTAGGCAGGCAATAAAGCAGTTAATTAGACAGGCAATTAGGCAGGCAATTAGGCAGTCAATTTGGCAGTTAATTAGGCAGGCTATTAAGCAGGCAATTAGGCAGGCAATTAAGAAGGCATTTAGACAGGCAAATAGGCAAGCAATTAGGCAGTTAATTAGGCAGGTAATTAGGCAGGCAAATAGACAGGCAATTAAGCAGGCAATTAGGCAGTTAATTAAGCAGGCAATTAGGCAGTTAATTAGGCAGGCAATTAGGCAGTTAATTAGGCAGGCAATTAGGCAGGAAATAGGGCAGTTAATTAGGCAGGCGTTTAGGGAGGCAATTAGGCAGATAATTAGGCAGGCAATTAGGCATTTAATTAGGCAGGAAATTAGGCATTTAATTAGGCAGGCAATTAGGCATTTAATTAGGCAGGCAATTAGGCTGTTAATTAGGCAGGCAATTCGGCAGGCAATTAGGCAGGCAATAAGGCTGTAATTAGGCAGGCAATTAGGCATTTAATTAGGCAGGCAATTAGGCAGTTAATTAGGCAGGCAATTAGGCAGGCAATTAAGCAGGCAATTAGGCAGGCAATTAAGAAGCCATTTAGACAGGCAATTAGGCAAGCAATTAGGCAGTTAATTAATCAGGCAATTAGGCAGGCAAATAGACAGGCAATTAAGCAGGCAATTTGGCAATTAATTAAGCAGGCAATTAGGCAGTTAATTAGGCAGGCAATTAGGCAGGCAATTAGGCAGGAAATTAGGCAGTTATTAGGCAGGCGTTTAGGGAGGCAATAAGGCAGATAATTAGGCAGGCAATTAGGCAGTTAATTAGGCAGGCAATTAGGCAGGCAATTAGGCAGTTAATTAGGCAGGCAATTAGACAGGCAATTAAGCAGGCAATTAGGCAGTTAATTAGGCAGGCTATTAGACAGGTAATTAGGCATGTAATTAGGCAGTTAATTAGGCAGGCAAATAGGCAGGCAATTAGTTAGTCAATTAGGCAGGCAATTAGGAAGATAAATAAGCAGTTAATGAGGCAGGCAAATATGCAGGCAATTAGTTAGTCAATTAAGGGGAAATTAGGAAGATAAATAAGCAGTTAATGAGGCAGTTAATTAGGTAGGCAATTAGGCATGCCGTTAGGAAATTAATAAGGCAGGCAATAAGGCAGGCAATTAAGCAGGCAATAAGGCAGGCTTTTAGGCAGCAATTAGGCAGTTAATTAGGCGGGTAATTAGGCAGGCAGTTAGGCAGTTAATTAAGCAGGCAATTAGGCAGGCAATCAGGCTCTTAATTAAGCAGGCAATTAGGCAGTTAATAATACAGGCAATTAGGCAGTCAATTAGGCAGGAAATAAGGCAGTTAATTAGGCAGGCAATTTGGCAGGCAATTAGGCAGTTAATTAGGCAGGCAATTAGGCAGGCAATAAGGCAGTTTATTAGGATGTCAATTAGGCAGGCAATTAGGCACGAAATAAGGCAGTTAATTAGGCAGGCAATAAGGTTGGCAATTAGGCAGGCAATTAGGCTGTTAATTAAGCTGTCAATTAGGCAGTTAATAAGACAGGCAATTAGGAAGGCAATTAGGCAGGAAATAAGGCAGTTAATAAGGCAGGCAATTTGGCAGTTAATAAGGCAGGCAATTCGCAAGGCAATTAGGCAGGCAGTTAGGCAGGAAATTAGGCAGGCAATTTGGCAGGCATTTAAACAGTTAATTAGGCAGGCAAATAGACAGTTAATTAGGGAAGCAATTAGGCAGGCAGGTAATTAGGCATGCAATTTAGCAGTTAATTAGGCAGGCAATAAGGCAGGCAAATAGGCAGGTAATCAGGCAGGGAATGAGGCACGAAATTAAGCAATTAATTAGGCAATTATTTAGGCAGGCAATAAGGCAGGCAATTAGGCAGGCAATTAGGCAGGCAGTAAGGCAGGCAGTTAGGCAGGCAATTAGGCAAAATAATTAGGCAGGCAATTAGGCAGTTAATTTGGCAGTTAATTAGGCAGGCAATTATGCAGTTAATTAGGCAGGTATTTAGGCAGCCAATTAGGCAGCCAATTAGGCAGTTAATTAGGCAGGCAATTAGGCAGGCGAGCAATTAGGCAGGCAATTAGGCAGTTAATTAGGCAGTAAATTAGGCAGATAATTAGGCTGGCAATAAGGCAGTTAGTTAGGCAGGCAATTAGGCAGGCAATTAAGCAGGCAATTAGGCAGGCAATAAGGCATTTAATAAGGCAGGCAATTAGGCAGTTAGTAAGGCAGGCTATTAGGCAGGCTATCAAGTAGTTAATTAGGCAGGCAATTAGGCAGGAAATAAGGCAGTTAATTGGGCAAGCAATTAGGCAGGCAATTAGGCAGTTAATTAGGCAGTAAATTAGGCAGATAATTAGGCAGGCAATAAGGCAGTTAATTAGGCATGCAATTAGGCATTTTTTAGGCAGGCAATTAGGCAGGCAATTAGGCAGTTAATTAGGCAGGCAATTAGGCAGGCAATTAAGTAGGCACTTAGGCAGTTAATTTTGCAGGCAATTAGGCATTTAATTAGGCAGGCAATTTGGCATTTAATTTGGCAGGCAATTAGGCAGGCAATTATGAAGGCAATTATGCAGGCAATTAGGCAGTTAATTAGGCAGGCAATTAGGCAGGCAATTTGGCATTTAATTTGGCAGGCAATTAGGCAGGCAATTAGGCAGGCAATTATGCAGGCAATTAGGCAGTTAATTAGGCAGGCGTTTAGGGAGGCTATTAGGCAAGCAATTAGGCAGGCAATTAGGCAGATAATTAGGCAGGAAATTAGGCAGTTAATTAGGAAGTTAATTAGGCAGGCAATTAGGCAATTAATTATGCAGGCAAAAAGGCAGTTAATTAGGCAGCAATTAGGCAGTTAATTAGGCAGGCAAATAGGCAGGAAATTAGGCATTTAATTAGGCAGGCAATTAAGCAGTTATAAGGCAAGCAATAAGGCTGTTAATTAGGCAGGCAGGCAGGCAGTTAATTAGGCAGGCAAATAGGCAGGCAATTAGGCAGGCAATTAGGCTGTTAATTAAGCTGTCAATTAGGCAGTTAATAAGACAGGCAATTAGGATGACAATTAGGCAGTCAGTTAGGCAGGAAATAAGGAAGGCAATTAGGCAAGCAATTAGGCAGGCAATGAGCTAGGCAATTTGGCAGATAATTAGGCAGGCAAAAAGGCAGGCAATAAGGCAGTTAATTAGGCGGGTAAATAGGCAGGCAGTTAGGCAGTTAATTAGGCAGGAGATAAAGCAGGCAATAAGGCTGTTAATTAAGCAGGCAATTAGGCAGGCAATTAGGCAGTTAATTAGGCAGGCAATTAGGCAATTTATTAGGCAGGCAATTAGGCAGGCAATTAGGCATTTTATTTGGCATTTTATTAGGCAGGCAATTAGGCAGTTAATTAGGCAGGCAATTAGGCAGGCAATAAGGCAGTTTATATAGGATGGCAATTATGCAGGCAAACAGGCAGTTATTAGGCGGGTAATTAGGCAGGCAGATAGGCAGTTAATAAGGCAGGCAATTAAGCTGTTAATTAAGCAGGCAATTGGGCAGGCAATTAGTCATTCAATTAGGCAGGCAATTAGGTAGTCTTTTAGGCACGAAATAAGGCAGTTAATTAGGCAGGCAATTAGGCAGGCAATTAGGCTGTTAATTAAGCTGTCAATTAGGCAGTTAATAAGACAGGCAATTAGGAAGGCAATTAGGGAGTCAATTAGGCAGAAAATAAGGCAGTTAATTAGGCAGGCAGTTAGGCAGTTAATAAGGCAGGCAATTCGCAAGGCAATTAGGCAGGCAGTTAGGCAGGCAATTAGGCAGGCAATTTTGCAGGCAATTAAACATTTAATTAGGCAGGCAAAGAGACAGTTAATTAGGCAGGCAATTAGGCAGTTAATTAAGCTGGCAATAAGACAGTTAATTAGGGATGCAATTTGGCAGGCAGGTAATTAGGCATGCAATTTATCAGTTAATTAGGCAGGCAATAAGGCAGGCAAATAGGCAGGCAATCTGGCAGGCAATTAGGCACGCAATTAGGCAATTAATTAGGCAATTAATTAGGCAGGCAATTAGGCAGGCAATTAGGCAGCCAATTAGGCAGGCAGTTAGGCAGGCAATTAGGCAAAATAATTAGGCAGGCAATTAGGCAGTTAATTTGGCAGTTAATTAGGCAGGCAATTAGGCAGTTAATTAGGCAGGCGATTGGGCAGCCAATTAGGCAGTTAATTAGGCAGGCAATTAGGCAGGCAATTAAGCAGACAATTAGGCAGGCAAGCAATTAGGCAGGCAATTAGGCAGTTAATTAGGCAGTAAATTAGGCAGATAATTAGGCTGGCAATAAGGCAGTTAATTAGGCAGGCAATTAGGCAGGCAATTAAGCAGGCAATTAGGCAGGCAATAAGGCAGTTAATTAGGCAGGCAATTAGGGAATCAATAAGGCAGGCAATTAGGCAATTAGTAAGGCAGGCTATTAGGCAGGCTATCAGGCAGTTAATTAGGCAGGCAATTAGGCAGGCAATAAGGCAGTTAATTGGGCAAGCAATAAGGCAGGCAATTAGGCAGTTAATTAGGCAGTAACTTAGGCAGATAATAAGGCAGGCAATAAGGCAGTTAATTAGGCAGGCAATTAGGCATTTAATTAGGCAGGCAATTAGTCAGTTAATTAGGCAGGCAATTAGGCAGGCAATTAGGCAGTTAATTAGGCAGGCTATTAGGCAGGCAATTAGGCAGTTAATTAGGCAGGCAATTAGGCATTTTATTAGGCAGGCAATTAGGCAGGCAATTAGGCAGGCAATTAGGCAGTTAATAAGACAGGCAATTAGGCAGGCAATTAGGCAGTCAATTAGGCAGGAAATAATGCAGTTAATTAGGCAGACAATTAGGCAGTTAATAAGGCAGGCTATTAGCAAGGCAATTAGGCAGGGCAGTTAGGCAGGCAATTAGGCAGGAAATTAGGCAGGCATTTTGGCAGGCAATTAGACAGTTAATTAGGCAGGCAAATAGATAGTTAATTAGGCAGGCAATTAGGCAGTTAATTAAGCAGGCAATAAGACAGTTAATTAGGGAAGCAATTAGGCAGGCAGGTAATTAGTCATGCAATTAAGCAGTTAATTAGGCAGGCAGGCAATAAGGCAGGCAAATAGGCAGGCAGTTAGGCAGGCAATTAGGCAGTTAATTAGGCAGGCAATTAGGCAGTTAATTTGGCAAACAATTAAGCAGGTAATTAGGCAGGCTATTAGGCAGGCAATTTGGCAGTTAATTGGGGTGGCATTTCGGCAGGCAATTAGGCTGGCAATTAGACAGGCAAATAGGCAAGCAATTAGGCAGTTAATTAGGCAGGCAATGAAGCAGGAAATAAGGCAGGCAATTATGTTGGCAATTGGGCAGGCAATTAGGCAGGCAATTAGGCAGGGAATAAGGCAGGCAATTAGCCTGGCATTTAGACAGGCAATTAGGCAAGCATTTAGGCATTCAATTAGGCAGGCAATTAGGCAGGCAAATAGGTAGACAATTAAGCAGGAAATAAGGCAGTTAATTAGGCAGGCAATTAGGCAGGTAGGCAAAAAGGCACTCAATAAGGCAATTAATTAGGCAATTAATTAGGCAGGCAATAAGGCAGGCATTTAGGCAGGCAATTAGGCAGGCAGTTAAGCAGGCATTTAGGCAGGTAATTAGACAGGCAATTAGCCAGGAAATTAGGCAGGCAATTAGGCAGATAATTAGGCAGGCAATTAGGCAGTTAATTAGGCAGGCAATTAGGCAGTTAATTAGGCAGGCAATTAGGCAGTTAATTAGGCAGGCAATTAGGCAGTTAATTAGGCAGGCAATTAGGCAGGCAATTAAGCAGGCAATTAGTCAGGCAAGCAATTAGACAGGTAATTAGGCAGTTAATTAGGTAGGCAAATAGGCAGATAATTAGGCAGGCAATAAGGCAGGCAATTAGGCAGGCAATTAAGCAGGCAATAAGGCAGTTAATTGGGCAAGCAATTAGGCAGGCAATTAGGCAGTTAATTAGGCAGACAATTAGGCACTAAATTAAGCAGTCATTAGGCATGCAATTAGGCAGGCAGGCAATTAGGCAGGTAGGCAAAAAGGCACTCAATTAGGCAATTAATTAGGCAATTACTTAGGCAGGCAATAAGGCAGGCAATTAGGCAGGCAGTTAGGCAGGCAGTTAGGCAAGTAATTAGACAGGCAATTAGGCAGGCAATTGGGCAGGCAATCAGGCAGATAATTAGGCAGGCAATTAGGCAGTTAATTAGGCAGGCAATTAGGCAGTTAATTAGGCAGGCATAAAGGCAGTTAATTAGGCAGGTAATTAGGCAGTTAATTAGGCAGGCAATTGGGCAGGCAATCAGGCAGATAATTAGGCATGCAATTAGGCAGTTAATTAGGCAGGCAATTAGGCAGTTAATTAGGCAGGCAATTAGGCAGTTAATTAGGCAGGCAATTAGGCAGGCAATTAGGCATGCAATTAGGCAGGTAATCAGGCAGGCAATTAGACAGTCAGGCATTAGGCAAGATACAATTAGGCGGGGTAGGTAATAAGGCAGGCAAACAATTAGGCAGGCAGGCAATTATGCAGGCAGGCAATTAGACAGGCAATTGGGCAGGCTATTAAGAAGGCAATTAGGCAGGCAATTAAGCAGGCAATCAGGCAGGCAATTAGGTTAGCAATTAGGCAGGCAGGCAATTTGGCAGGCAGGCAATTTGGCAGGCAGGCAATAAGGCAGGCAATTAGGAAGGCAATTAAGCAGGCAATAAGGCAGTTAATTGTGCAAGCAATTAGGCAGGCAATTAGGCAGTTAATTAGGCAGGCAATTAGGCAGTAAATTAAGCAGTCATTAGGCATGCAATTAGGCAGGCAGGCAATTAGGCAGGTAGGCAAAAAGGCACTCAATTAGGCAATTAATTAGGCAATAACTTAGGCAGGCAATAAGGCAGGCAATTAAGCAGGCAGTTAGGCAGGCAGTTAGGGCAAAAATTAGACAGGCAATTAGGCAGGCAATTGGGCAGGCAATCAGGCAGATAATTAGGCAGGCAATTAGGCAGTTAATTAGGCAGGTAATTAGGCAGTTAATTAAGCAGGCATTAGGCATGCAATTTGGCAGGCAGGCAATTAGGCAGGTAGGCAAAAAGGCTCTCAATTAGGCAATGAATAAGGCAGTTAATTAGGCAGGCAATTAGGCAGGCAATTAGGCAGTTAATTAGGCAGTTAATTAGGCAGGCAATTAGGCAGGCAATTAAGCAGGCAATTAGGCAGGCAAGTAATTAGGCAGGTAATTAGGCAGTTAATTAGGTAGGCAAATAGGCAGATAATTAGGCAGGCAATAAGGCAGGCAATTAGGCAGGCAATTAAGCAGGCAATTAGATAGGCAATAATGCAGTTAATTAGGCAAGCAATTAGGCAGGCAATAAGGCAGTTAATTAGGCAGGCAATTAGGCAGGCAATTAGGCAGTTAATAAGGCAGGCAATTAGGCAGTTATAAGGCAAGCAATAAGGAAGGCAATAAGGCAGGCAATTAAGCAGGCAATTAGACAGGCAGGCAATTAGGCAGTTAATTAGGCAGTAAATTATGCAGATAATTAGGCAGGCAATAAGGCAGTTAATTAGGCATGCAATTAGGCAAGCAATTAAGCAGGCAATTAGGCAGGCAATAAGGCTGTTAATTAGGCATGCAATTAGGCAGTTAATTAGGCAGGCAAATAGGCAGGCAATTAGTTAGTCAATTAGGCAGGCAATTAGGGAGTTAAATAAGCAGTTAATGAGGCAGTTAATTAGGTAGGCAATTAGGCATGCAATTAGGCAATTAATTAGGCAGGCAATTAGGCAGGCAGTTAGGCAGGCAATTAGTCAGGCAGACAATTAGACAGGCAGGTAATTAGGCAAGCAGGTAATTAGGCAGGCAGCCAATTAGACAGGCAATTAGGCAGGCAATTAGGCAGGCAATTAGGCAGGCAATTAAGCAGGTATACAGGCAGGCAATTAGGCAGGATACAATTAGGCAGGCAGGTAATAAGGCAGGCAGACAATTAGGCAGGCAGGCAATTATGCAGGCAGGCAATTAGACAGGCAATTAGGCAGGCAATTATGCAGGCAATCAGGCAGGCAATTAGGCAAGCAATTAGGCGGGCAGCCAATGAGGCAGTTAATTAGGCAGTAAATTATGCAGATAATTAGGCAGGCAATAAGGCAGTTAATTAGGCATGCAATTAGGCAGGCAATTAGGCAGGCAATAAGGCAGTTAATTAGGCAGTTAATTAGGCAGGTAAAGGACAGGCAATTACGCAGGCAATAAGGCTGTTAATTATGCAGGCAATTAGGCAGTTAATTAGACAGATAATTAGGCACGCAATTAGACAGTCAATTAGGCAGGCAATTAGGGAGTTAATTAGGCAGTTAATTAGCAAGGCAATTAGGCAGGCAATTAGGCAGGCAATTAGGCATTCAATTAGTCAGGCAATTAAGCAGGCAATAAGGCAGGCAATTAGGCAGGCAATTAGGCAGGCAATTAGGCTGGCAATTAGGCAGTCAATGAGGCAGGCAATAAGGCAGTTAATTAGGCAGTTAATTAGGCAGGCAATAAAGCAGGCAATTAGGCAGGCAATTAGGCAAGCAATTAGGCAGGCAATGAGTCAGGCAATTAGGCAGGTAGGCAATTAGGCAGGCAATAAGTCAGGATATTAAGCAGGCCATTAGACAGGCAGGCAATAAGGCAGGTCGGCAATAGGGCAGGATATTATGCAGGCAATTAAGCAGTTAATTAGACAGGAAATTAGGCAGACCATTAGGCAGTTAATTAGTAAGGCAATTAGGCAGGCAATATGGCAGTTAATAAGGCAGGCAATTAGGCAGTTAATAAGGCAGGCAATTAGGCAGGTATTAAGCAGGCACTAGGAATGCAATTAGGCAGGCAGGCAATTAGGCAGGTAGGCAAAAATGCACTCAATTAGGCAATTAATTAGGCAGGCAATAAGGCAGGCAATTAGGCAGGCAATTAGGCAGGCAGTTAGGCAGGCAGTTAGGCAGGTTATTAGACAGGCTATTAGGCAGGCAATTAGGCAGGCAATTGGGCATGCAGACAATTAGGCAGGCAATTAGGCAGGGAATAAGGCAGGCAATTAGGCAGGCAATTAGCCTGGCATTTAGACAGGCAATTAGCCTGGCATTTAGACAGGCAATTAGGCAAGCAATTAGGCAGTTAATAAGGCAGGCAAATAGGCAGGCAATTAAGCAGGCAATTAGGCAGTTAATTAGGCAGGCAATTAGGCAGGTATTAAGCAGGCACTAGGAATGCAATTAGGCAGGCAGGCAATTAGGCAGGTAGGCAAAAATGCACTCAATTAGGCAATTAATTAGGCAGGCAATAAGGCAGGCAATTAAACAGGCAATTAGCCTGGCATTTAGACAGGCAATTAGGCAAGCAATTAGGCAGTTAATTAGGCAGGCAATTAGGCAGGCAAATATACACTCAATTAGGCAATTAATTAGGCAATTAATTAGGCAATTAATTAGGCAGGCAATAAGGCAGGCAATTAGGCAGGCAATTAGGCAGGCAATAAGGCAGGCAGTTAGGAGGGTAATTAGACAGGCAATTAGGCAGGCAATTAGGCAGGCAATAAGTCAGATGATAAGGCAAGCAATTAGGCAGGCAATTAGGCAGGCAATTAGGCAGTTAAATAGGCAGGTAATTAGGCAGTTAATTAGGCAGGCAATTAGGCAGACAATTAGGCAGTTAATTAGGCAGGCAATTAGGCAGGCAATTAAGCAGTCAATAAGGCAGTTAATTAGGCAGGCTATTAGGCAGGCAATTATGCAGGCAATTGGGCAGTTAATTGGACAGGCAATTAGGCAGTTAATTAGGCAGGCAATTAGGCAGTTAATTAGGCAGGCAATTAGGCAGGCAATTAGCAGGCAATTAGGCAGACATTAAGAAGTCATTTAGACAGGCAATTAGGCAAGCAATTAGGCAGTTAATTAGGCAGGCAATTAGGCAGGCAATTAAGTAGGCACTTAGGCAGTTAATTAGGCAGGCTATTAAGCAGGCACTTAGGCAGTTAATTAGGCAGGCTATTAAGCAGGCAATTAGGCAGGCAATTAGGCAATTTATTAGGCAGGCAATTAGGCAGGCAATTAGGCAGTTAATTAGGCAGGCAATTAAGCAGACAATTAAGCAGGCAATTAGGCAAGCAATTAGAAAGGCAATGAATCAGGCAAATAGGCAGATAATTAGGCAGGCAATTAGGCAGGCAATAAGGCAGTTAATTAGGCGGGTAATTAGGCAGGCAGATAGGCAGTTAATTAGGCAGGCAATAAAGCAGGCAATAAGGCTCTTAATTAAGCAGGCAATTAGGCAGGCAATTAGGCAGTTAATTAGGCAGGCAATTAGGCAGTTAATTAGGAAGGCAATTAAGCAGGCAATTAGGAAGTTAATTAGGCAGGCAATTAGGCATTTAATTAGGCAGGCAATTTGGCATTTAATTAGGCAGGCAATTAGGCAGGCAATTAGGGAGTTAATTAGGCAGGCATTTAGGGAGGCAATTAGGCAGGCAATTAGGCAGATAATTAGGCAGGAAATTAGGCAGTTAATTAGGAATTTAATTAGGCAGGCAATCAGGCAGTTAATTAGGCAGGAAATTAGGCAGTTAATAAGGCAGGCAATTAGGCAGGAAATTAGGCAGTTAATTAGGCAGGCATTTAGGGAGGCAATTAGGCAGATAATTAGGCAGGCAATTAGGCATTTAATTAGGCAGGCAATTAGGCATTTAATTTGGCAGGAAATTAGGCAGGCAATTAGGCAGGCAATTAGGCAGGCAATTAGGCAGTTAATTAGGCAGGCAATTCGGCAGGCAATTAGGCAGGCAATTAGGCAGTTAATTTGGCAGGCAATTAGGCAGTTAATAAGGCAGGCAATAAGGCTGTTAATTAGGCATGCAATTAGGCAGGTTATTAGGCAGGCAAATAGGCAGGCAATAGTTAGTCAATTAGGCAGGCAATTAGGAAGATAAATAAGCAGTTAATGAGGCAGTTAATTAGGTAGGCAATTAGGCATGCAATTAATTAGGCAGGCAATAAGGCAGGCAATTAAGCAGGCAATAAGGCAGGATATTAGGCAGGCAATTAGGCAGTTATTAGGCGGGTAATTAGGCAGGCAGTTAGGCAGGTAATTAGGCAGGCAATTAGGCTCTTAATTAAGCAGGCAATTAGGCAGTTAATAAGACAGGCAATTAGACAGTCAATTAGGCAGGAAATAGGGCAGTTAATTAGGCAGGCAATTAGGCAGGCAATTAGGCAGTTAATTAGGCAGTTAATTAGGCAGGCAATTAGGCAGTTAATTAGGAAGGCAATTAGGCAGCTAATTATGCAGTTAATTAGGCAGGCAATTAGGCAGTTAATTAGGCGGGTAATTAGGCAGGCAGATAGGCTGTTAATTAAGCAGGCAATTAGGCAGGCAATTAGGCAGGCAATTAGGCAGTCAATTAGGCACGAAATAAGGCAGTTAATTAGGCAGGCAATTAGGCAGTTAATTAGGCGGGTATTTAGGCAGGCAGATAGGCTGTTAATTAGGCAGGCAATTAAGCTGTTAATCAAGCAGGCAATTAGGCAGGCAATTAGGCAGTCAATTAGGCACGAAATAAGGCAGTTAATTAGGCAGGCAATTAGGCAGGCAATTAGGCTGTTAATTATGCTGTCAATTAGGCAGTTAATAAGACAGGCAATTAGGAAGGCAATTAGGCAGTCAATTAGGCAGGAAATAAGGCAGTTTATTAGGCAGGCAATTAGGCAGTTAATTAGGCAGGCATAAAGGCAGTTAATTAGGCAGGTAATTAGGCAGTTAATTAGGCAGGCAATTGGGCAGGCAATCAGGCAGATAATTAGGCATGCAATTAGGCAGTTAATTAGGCAGGCAATTAGGCAGTTAATTAGGCAGGCAATTAGGCAGTTAATTAAGCTGGCAATAAGACAGTTAATTAGGGATGCAATTTGGCAGGCAGGTAATTAGGCATGCAATTTATCAGTTAATTAGGCAGGCAATAAGGCAGGCAAATAGATTGGCAATCTGGCAGGCAATTAGGCACGCAATTAGGCAATTAATTAGGCAATTAATTAGGCAGGCAATTAGGCAGGCAATTAGGCAGCCAATTAGGCAGGCAGTTAGGCAGGCAATTAGGCAAAATAATTAGGCAGGCAATTAGGCAGTTAATTTGGCAGTTAATTAGGCAGGCAATTAGGCAGTTAATTAGGCAGGCGATTGGGCAGCCAATTAGGCAGTTAATTAGGCAGGCAATTAGGCAGGCAATTAAGCAGACAATTAGGCAGGCAAGCAATTAGGCAGGCAATTAGGCAGTTAATTAGGCAGTAAATTAGGCAGATAATTAGGCTGGCAATAAGGCAGTTAATTAGGCAGGCAATTAGGCAGGCAATTAAGCAGGCAATTAGGCAGGCAATAAGGCAGTTAATTAGGCAGGCAATTAGGGAATCAATAAGGCAGGCAATTAGGCAATTAGTAAGGCAGGCTATTAGACAGGCTATCAGGCAGTTAATTAGGCAGGCAATTAGGCAGGCAATAAGGCAGTTAATTGGGCAAGCAATAAGGCAGGCAATTCGGCAGTTAATTAGGCAGTAACTTAGGCAGATAATAAGGCAGGCAATAAGGCAGTTAATTAGGCAGGCAATTAGGCATTTAATTAGGCAGGCAATTAGTCAGTTAATTAGGCAGGCAATTAGGCAGGCAATTAGGCAGTTAATTAGGCAGGCTATTAGGCAGGCAATTAGGCAGTTAATTAGGCAGGCAATTAGGCATTTTATTAGGCAGGCAATTAGGCAGGCAATTAGGCAGTTAATAAGACAGGCAATTAGGCAGGCAATTAGGCAGTCAATTAGGCAGGAAATAATGCAGTTAATTAGGCAGACAATTAGGCAGTTAATAAGGCAGGCTATTAGCAAGGCAATTAGGCAGGCAGTTAGGCAGGCAATTAGGCAGGAAATTAGGCAGGCATTTTGGCAGGCAATTAGACAGTTAATTAGGCAGGCAAATAGATAGTTAATTAGGCAGGCAATTAGGCAGTTAATTAAGCAGGCAATAAGACAGTTAATTAGGGAAGCAATTAGGCAGGCAGGTAATTAGTCATGCAATTAAGCAGTTAATTAGGCAGGCAGGCAATAAGGCAGGCAAATAGGCAGGCAGTTAGGCAGGCAATTAGGCAGTTAATTAGGCAGGCAATTAGGCAGTTAATTTGGCAAACAATTAAGCAGGTAATTAGGCAGGCTATTAGGCAGGCAATTTGGCAGTTAATTGGGGTGGCATTTCGGCAGGCAATTAGGCTGGCAATTAGACAGGCAAATAGGCAAGCAATTAGGCAGTTAATTAGGCAGGCAATGAAGCAGGAAATAAGGCAGGCAATTATGTTGGCAATTGGGCAGGCAATTAGGCAGGCAATTAGGCAGGGAATAAGGCAGGCAATTAGCCTGGCATTTAGACAGGCAATTAGGCAAGCATTTAGGCATTCAATTAGGCAGGCAATTAGGCAGGCAAATAGGTAGACAATTAAGCAGGAAATAAGGCAGTTAATTAGGCAGGCAATTAGGCAGGTAGGCAAAAAGGCACTCAATAAGGCAATTAATTAGGCAATTAATTAGGCAGGCAATAAGGCAGGCATTTAGGCAGGCAATTAGGCAGGCAGTTAAGCAGGCATTTAGGCAGGTAATTAGACAGGCAATTAGCCAGGAAATTAGGCAGGCAATTAGGCAGATAATTAGGCAGGCAATTAGGCAGTTAATTAGGCAGGCAATTAGGCAGTTAATTAGGCAGGCAATTAGGCAGTTAATTAGGCAGGCAATTAGGCAGGCAATTAAGCAGGCAATTAGTCAGGCAAGCAATTAGACAGGTAATTAGGCAGTTAATTAGGTAGGCAAATAGGCAGATAATTAGGCAGGCAATAAGGCAGGCAATTAGGCAGGCAATTAAGCAGGCAATAAGGCAGTTAATTGGGCAAGCAATTAGGCAGGCAATTAGGCAGTTAATTAGGCAGACAATTAGGCAGTAAATTAAGCAGTCATTAGGCATTCAATTAGGCAGGCAGGCAATTAGGCAGGTAGGCAAAAAGGCACTCAATTAGGCAATTAATTAGGCAATTACTTAGGCAGGCAATAAGGCAGGCAATTAGGCAGGCAGTTAGGCAGGCAGTTAGGCAAGTAATTAGACAGGCAATTAGGCAGGCAATTGGGCAGGCAATCAGGCAGATAATTAGGCAGGCAATTAGGCAGTTAATTAGGCAGGCAATTAGGCAGTTAATTAGGCAGGCATAAAGGCAGTTAATTAGGCAGGTAATTAGGCAGTTAATTAGGCAGGCAATTGGGCAGGCAATCAGGCAGATAATTAGGCATGCAATTAGGCAGTTAATTAGGCAGGCAATTAGGCAGTTAATTAGGCAGGCAATTAGGCAGTTAATTAGGCAGGCAATTAGGCAGGCAATTAGGCATGCAATTAGGCAGGTAATCAGGCAGGCAATTAGACAGTCAGGCATTAGGCAAGATACAATTAGGCGGGTAGGTAATAAGGCAGGCAAACAATTAGGCAGGCAGGCAATTATGCAGGCAGGCAATTAGACAGGCAATTGGGCAGGCTATTAAGAAGGCAATTAGGCAGGCAATTAAGCAGGCAATCAGGCAGGCAATTAGGTTAGCAATTAGGCAGGCAGGCAATTTGGCAGGCAGGCAATTTGGCAGGCAATAAGGCAGGCAATTAGGAAGGCAATTAAGCAGGCAATAAGGCAGTTAATTGGGCAAGCAATTAGGCAGGCAATTAGGCAGTTAATTAGGCAGGCAATTAGGCAGTAAATTAAGCAGTCATTAGGCATGCAATTAGGCAGGCAGGCAATTAGGCAGGTAGGCAAAAAGGCACTCAATTAGGCAATTAATTAGGCAATTACTTAGGCAGGCAATAAGGCAGGCAATTAAGCAGGCAGTTAGGCAGGCAGTTAGGCAAAAATTAGACAGGCAATTAGGCAGGCAATTGGGCAGGCAATCAGGCAGATAATTAGGCAGGCAATTAGGCAGTTAATTAGGCAGGTAATTAGGCAGTTAATTAAGCAGGCATTAGGCATGCAATTTGGCAGGCAGGCAATTAGGCAGGTAGGCAAAAAGGCTCTCAATTAGGCAATGAATAAGGCAGTTAATTAGGCAGGCAATTAGGCAGGCAATTAGGCAGTTAATTAGGCAGTTAATTAGGCAGGCAATTAGGCAGGCAATTAAGCAGGCAATTAGGCAGGCAAGTAATTAGGCAGGTAATTAGGCAGTTAATTAGGTAGGCAAATAGGCAGATAATTAGGCAGGCAATAAGGCAGGCAATTAGGCAGGCAATTAAGCAGGCAATTAGATAGGCAATAATGCAGTTAATTAGGCAAGCAATTAGGCAGGCAATAAGGCAGTTAATTAGGCAGGCAATTAGGCAGGCAATTAGGCAGTTAATAAGGCAGGCAATTAGGCAGTTATAAGGCAAGCAATAAGGCAGGCAATAAGGCAGGCAATTAAGCAGGCAATTAGACAGGCAGGCAATTAGGCAGTTAATTAGGCAGTAAATTATGCAGATAATTAGGCAGGCAATAAGGCAGTTAATTAGGCATGCAATTAGGCAAGCAATTAAGCAGGCAATTAGGCAGGCAATAAGGCTGTTAATTAGGCATGCAATTAGGCAGTTAATTAGGCAGGCAAATAGGCAGGCAATTAGTTAGTCAATTAGGCAGGCAATTAGGGAGTTAAATAAGCAGTTAATGAGGCAGTTAATTAGGTAGGCAATTAGGCATGCAATTAATTAGGCAGGCAATAAGGCAGGCAATTAAGCAGGCAATAAGGCAGGATATTAGGCAGGCAATTAGGCAGTTATTAGGCGGGTAATTAGGCAGGCAGTTAGGCAGGTAATTAGGCAGGCAATTAGGCTCTTAATTAAGCAGGCAATTAGGCAGTTAATAAGACAGGCAATTAGACAGTCAATTAGGCAGGAAATAGGGCAGTTAATTAGGCAGGCAATTAGGCAGTTAATTAGGCAGTTAATTAGGCAGGCAATTAGGCAGTTAATTAGGCAGGCAATTAGGCAGCTAATTATGCAGTTAATTAGGCAGGCAATTAGGCAGTTAATTAGGCAGGTAATTAGGCAGGCAGATAGGCTGTTAATTAAGCAGGCAATTAGGCAGGCAATTAGGCAGGCAATTAGGCAGTCAATTAGGCACGAAATAAGGCAGTTAATTAGGCAGGCAATTAGGCAGTTAATTAGGCGGGTATTTAGGCAGGCAGATAGGCTGTTAATTAGGCAGGCAATTAAGCTGTTAATCAAGTAGGCAATTAGGCAGGCAATTAGGCAGTCAATTAGGCACGAAATAAGGCAGTTAATTAGGCAGGCAATTAGGCAGGCAATTAGGCTGTTAATTAAGCTGTCAATTAGGCAGTTAATAAGACAGGCAATTAGGAAGGCAATTAGGCAGTCAATTAGGCAGGAAATAAGGCAGTTAATTAGGCAGGCAATTAGGCAGTTAATTAGGCAGGCATAAAGGCAGTTAATTAGGCAGGTAATTAGGCAGTTAATTAGGCAGGCAATTGGGCAGGCAATCAGGCAGATAATTAGGCATGCAATTAGGCAGTTAATTAGGCAGGCAATTAGGCAGTTAATTAGGCAGGCAATTAGGCAGTTAATTAGGCAGGCAATTAGGCAGGCAATTAGGCATGCAATTAGGCAGGTAATCAGGCAGGCAATTAGACAGTCAGGCATTAGGCAAGATACAATTAGGCGGGTAGGTAATAAGGCAGGCAAACAATTAGGCAGGCAGGCAATTATGCAGGCAGGCAATTAGACAGGCAATTGGGCAGGCTATTAAGAAGGCAATTAGGCAGGCAATTAAGCAGGCAATCAGGCAGGCAATTAGGTTAGCAATTAGGCAGGCAGGCAATTTGGCAGGCAGGCAATTTGGCAGGCAATAAGGTAGGCAATTAGGAAGGCAATTAAGCAGGCAATAAGGCAGTTAATTGGGCAAGCAATTAGGCAGGCAATTAGGCAGTTAATTAGGCAGGCAATTAGGCAGTAAATTAAGCAGTCATTAGGCATGCAATTAGGCAGGCAGGCAATTAGGCAGGTAGGCAAAAAGGCACTCAATTAGGCAATTAATTAGGCAATTACTTAGGCAGGCAATAAGGCAGGCAATTAAGCAGGCAGTTAGGCAGGCAGTTAGGCAAAAATTAGACAGGCAATTAGGCAGGCAATTGGGCAGGCAATCAGGCAGATAATTAGGCAGGCAATTAGGCAGTTAATTAGGCAGGTAATTAGGCAGTTAATTAAGCAGGCATTAGGCATGCAATTTGGCAGGCTGGCAATTAGGCAGGTAGGCAAAAAGGCTCTCAATTAGGCAATGAATAAGGCAGTTAATTAGGCAGGCAATTAGGCAGGCAATTAGGCAGTTAATTAGGCAGTTAATTAGGCAGGCAATTAGGCAGGCAATTAAGCAGGCAATTAGGCAGGCAAGTAATTAGGCAGGTAATTAGGCAGTTAATTAGGTAGGCAAATAGGCAGATAATTAGGCAGGCAATAAGGCAGGCAATTAGGCAGGCAATTAAGCAGGCAATTAGATAGGCAATAATGCAGTTAATTAGGCAAGCAATTAGGCAGGCAATAAGGCAGTTAATTAGGCAGGCAATTAGGCAGGCAATTAGGCAGTTAATAAATCAGGCAATTAGGCAGTTATAAGGCAAGCAATAAGGCAGGCAATAAGGCAGGCAATTAAGCAGGCAATTAGACAGGCAGGCAATTAGGCAGTTAATTAGGCAGTAAATTATGCAGATAATTAGGCAGGCAATAAGGCAGTTAATTAGGCATGCAATTAGGCAAGCAATTAAGCAGGCAATTAGGCAGGCAATAAGGCTGTTAATTAGGCATGCAATTAGGCAGTTAATTAGGCAGGCAAATAGGCAGGCAATTAGTTAGTCAATTAGGCAGGCAATTAGGGAGTTAAATAAGCAGTTAATGAGGCAGTTAATTAGGTAGGCAATTAGGCATGCAATTAATTAGGCAGGCAATAAGGCAGGCAATTAAGCAGGCAATAAGGCAGGATATTAGGCAGGCAATTAGGCAGTTATTAGGCGGGTAATTAGGCAGGCAGTTAGGCAGGTAATTAGGCAGGCAATTAGGCTCTTAATTAAGCAGGCAATTAGGCAGTTAATAAGACAGGCAATTAGACAGTCAATTAGGCAGGAAATAGGGCAGTTAATTAGGCAGGCAATTAGGCAGTTAATTAGGCAGTTAATTAGGCAGGCAATTAGGCAGTTAATTAGGCAGGCAATTAGGCAGCTAATTATGCAGTTAATTAGGCAGGCAATTAGGCAGTTAATTAGGCAGGTAATTAGGCAGGCAGATAGGCTGTTAATTAAGCAGGCAATTAGGCAGGCAATTAGGCAGGCAATTAGGCAGTCAATTAGGCACGAAATAAGGCAGTTAATTAGGCAGGCAATTAGGCAGTTAATTAGGCGGGTATTTAGGCAGGCAGATAGGCTGTTAATTAGGCAGGCAATTAAGCTGTTAATCAAGTAGGCAATTAGGCAGGCAATTAGGCAGTCAATTAGGCACGAAATAAGGCAGTTAATTAGGCAGGCAATTAGGCAGGCAATTAGGCTGTTAATTAAGCTGTCAATTAGGCAGTTAATAAGACAGGCAATTAGGAAGGCAATTAGGCAGTCAATTAGGCAGGAAATAAGGCAGTTTATTAGGCTGGCAATTAGGCAGTTAATTAGGCAGGCATATAGGCAGTTAATTAGGCAGGTAATTAGGCAGTTAATTAGGCAGGCAATTGGGCAGGCAATCAGGCAGATAATTAGGCATGCAATTAGGCAGTTAATTAGGCAGGCAATTAGGCAGTTAATTAGGCAGGCAATTAGGCAGTTAATTAGGCAGGCAATTAGGCAGGCAATTAGGCATGCAATTAGGCAGGTAATCAGGCAGGCAATTAGACAGTCAGGCATTAGGCAAGATACAATTAGGCGGGCAGGTAATAAGGCAGGCAAACAATTAGGCAGGCAGGCAATTATGCAGGCAGGCAATTAGACAGGCAATTGGGCAGGCTATTAAGAAGGCAATTAGGCAGGCAATTAAGCAGGCAATCAGGCAGGCAATTAGGTTAGCAATTAGGCAGGCAGGCAATTTGGCAGGCAGGCAATTTGGCAGGCAGGCAATAAGGCAGGCAATTAGGAAGGCAATTAAGCAGGCAATAAGGCAGTTAATTGGGCAAGCAATTAGGCAGGCAATTAGGCAGTAAATTAAGCAGTCATTAGGGATGCAATTAGGCAGGCAGGCAATTAGGCAGGTAGGCAAAAAGGCACTCAATTAGGCAATTAATTAGGCAATTACTTAGGCAGGCAATAAGGCAGGCAATTAGGCTGGCAGTTAGGCAGGCAGTTAGGCAAGAAATTAGACAGGCAATTAGGCAGGCAATTGGGCAGGCAATCAGGCAGATAATTAGGCAGGCAATTAGGCAGTTAATTAGGCAGGTAATTAGGCAGTTAATTAAGCAGGCATTAGGCATGCAATTTGGCAGGCAGGCAATTAGGCAGGTAGGCAAAAAGGCTCTCAATTAGGCAATGAATAAGGCAGTTAATTAGGCAGGCAATTAGGCAGGCAATTAGGCAGTTAATTAGGCAGTTAATTAGGCAGGCAATTAGGCAGGCAATTAAGCAGGCAATTAGGCAGGCAAGCAATTAGGCAGGTAATTAGGCAGTTAATTAGGTAGGCAAATAGGCAGATAATTAGGCAGGCAATAAGGCAGGCAATTAGGCAGGCAATTAAGCAGGCAATTAGATAGGCAATAATGCAGTTAATTAGGCAAGCAATTAGGCAGGCAATAAGGCAAGCAATTAGGCAGTTAATAAGGCAGGCAATTAGGCAGTTATAAGGCAAGCAATAAGGCAGGCAATAAGGCAGGCAATTAAGCAAGCAAATAGACAGGCAGGCAATTAGGCAGTTAATTAGGCAGTAAATTATGCAGATAATTAGGCAGGCATTAGGCAGTTAATTAGGCATGCAATTAGGCAGGCAATTAAGCAGGCAATTAGGCAGGCAATAAGGCAGTTAATTAGGCAGTTAATTAGGCAGGTAAAGGACTGGCAATTACGCAGGCAATAAGGCTGTTGATTAGGCATGCAATTAGGCAGTTAATTAGGCAGGCAAATAGGCAGGCAATTAGTTAGTCAATTAGGCAGGCAATTAGGGAGTTAAATAAGCAGTTAATGAGGCAGTTAATTAGGTAGGCAATTAGGCATGCAATTAGGCAATTAATTAGGCAGGCAATTAGGCAGGCAGTTAGGCAGGCAATTAGTCAGGCAGACAATTAGACAGGCAGGTAATTAGGCAAGCAGGTAATTAGGCAGGCAATAAGGCAGTTAATTGGGCAAGCAATTAGGCAGGCAATTAGGCAGTTAATTAGGCAGGCAATTAGGCAGGCAATTAGGCAGGCAATAAGGAAGTTAATTAGGCAGTTAATTAGGCAGGTAAAGGACAGGCAATTACGCAGGCAATAAGGCTGTTAATTATGCAGGCAATTAGGCAGTTAATTAGACAGATAATTAGGCACGCAATTAGACAGTCAATTAGGCAGGCAATTAGGGCGTTAATTAGGCAGTTAATTAGCAAGGCAATTAGGCAGGCAATTAGGCATGCAATTAGTCAGGCAATTAAGCAGGCAATAAGGCAGGCAATTAGGCAGGCAATTAGGCAGGCAATTAGGCAGGCAATGAGGCAGGCAATAAGGCAGTTAATTAGGCAGTTAATTAGGCAGGCAATAAAGCAGGCAATTAGGCAGGCAATTAGGCAAGCAATTAGGCAGGCAATGAGTCAGGCAATTAGGCAGGTAGGCAATTAGGCAGGCAATAAGTCAGGATATTAAGCAGGCCATTAGACAGGCAGGCAATAAGGCAGGTCGGCAATAGGGCAGGATATTATGCAGGCAATTAAGCAGTTAATTAGACAGGAAATTAGGCAGACCATTAGGCAGTTAATTAGTAAGGCAATTAGGCAGGCAATATGGCAGTTAATAAGGCAGGCAATTAGGCAGTTAATAAGGCAGGTAAATAGGCAGGCAATTAAGCAGGCAATTAGGCAGTTAATAAGGCAGGCAATTAGGCAGGTATTAAGCAGGCACTAGGAATGCAATTAGGCAGGCAGGCAATTAGGCAGGTAGGCAAAAATGCACTCAATTAGGCAATTAATTAGGCAGGCAATTAGGCAGGCAATTAGGCAGGCAATTAGGCAGGCAGTTAGGCAGGTTATTAGACAGGCAATTAGGCAGGCAATTGGGCATGCAGACAATTAGGCAGGCAATTAGGCAGGGAATAAGGCAGGCAATTAGGCAGGCAATTAGCCTGGCATTTAGACAGGCAATTAGGCAAGCAATTAGGCAGTTAATAAGGCAGGCAAATAGGCAGGCAATTAAGCAGGCAATTAGGCAGTTAATTAGGCAGGCAATTAGGCAGGTATTAAGCAGGCACTAGGAATGCAATTAGGCAGGCAGGCAATTAGGCAGGTAGGCAAAAATGCACTCAATTAGGCAATTAATTAGGCAGGCAATAAGGCAGGCAATTAAACAGGCAATTAGCCTGGCATTTAGACAGGCAATTAGGCAAGCAATTAGGCAGATAATTAGGCAGGAAATTAGGCAGTTAATTAGGAATTTAATTAGGCAGGCAATCAGGCAGTTAATTAGGCAGGCAATTAGGCAGTTAATAAGGCAGGCAATTAGGCAGGAAATTAGGCAATTAATTAGGCAGGCAATTAGGCATTTAATTAGGCAGGCAATTTGGCATTTAATTAGGCAGGCAATTAGGCAGGCAATTAGGGAGTTAATTAGGCAGGCATTTAGGGAGGCAATTAGGCAGGCAATTAGGCAGGCAATTAGGCAGATAATTAGGCAGGAAATTAGGCAGTTAATTAGGAATTTAATTAGGCAGGCAATCAGGCAGTTAATTAGGCAGGCAATTAGGCAGTTAATAAGGCAGGCAATTAGGCAGGAAATTAGGCAGTTAATTAGGCAGGCATTTAGGGAGGCAATTAGGCAGATAATTAGGCAGGCAATTAGGCATTTAATTAGGCAGGCAATTAGGCATTTAATTTGGCAGGAAATTAGGCAGGCAATTAGGCAGGCAATTCGGCAGGCAATTAGGCAGGCAATTAGGCAGTTAATTTGGCAGGCAATTAGGCAGTTAATAAGGCAGGCAATAAGGCTGTTAATTAGGCATGCAATTAGGCAGGTTATTAGGCAGGCAAATAGGCAGGCAATAGTTAGTCAATTAGGCAGGCAATTAGGAAGATAAATAAGCAGTTAATGAGGCAGTTAATTAGGTAGGCAATTAGGCATGCAATTAATTAGGCAGGCAATAAGGCAGGCAATTAAGCAGGCAATAAGGCAGGCTATTAGGCAGGCAATTAGGCAGTTATTAGGCGGGTAATTAGGCAGGCAGTTAGGCAGGTAATTAGGCAGGCAATTAGGCTCTTAATTAAGCAGGCAATTAGGCAGTTAATAAGACAGGCAATTAGGCAGTCAATTAGGCAGGAAATAGGGCAGTTAATTAGGCAGGCAATTAGGCAGGCAATTAGGCAGTTAATTAGGCAGTTAATTAGGCAGGCAATTAGGCAGTTCATTAGGCAGGCAATTAGGCAGCTAATTATGCAGTTAATTAGGCAGGCAATTAGGCAGTTAATTAGGCGGGTAATTAGGCAGGCAGATAGGCTGTTAATTAAGCAGGCAATTAGGCAGGCAATTAGGCAGGCAATTAGGCAGTCAATTAGGCACGAAATAAGGCAGTTAATTAGGCAGGCAATTAGGCAGTTAATTAGGCGGGTATTTAGGCAGGCAGATAGGCTGTTAATTAGGCAGGCAATTAAGCTGTTTATCAAGCAGGCAATTAGGCAGTCAATTAGGCACGAAATAAGGCAAATAATTAGGCAGGCAATTAGGCAGGCAATTAGGCTGTTAATTAAGCTGTCAATTAGTCAGTTAATAAGACAGGCAATTAGGAAGGCAATTAGGCAGTCAATTAGGCAGGAAATAAGGCAGTTTATTAGGCAGGCAATTAGGCAGTTAATAAGGCAGGCAATTCGTAAGGCATTTAGGCAGGCAATTAGGCAGGCAATTAAACAGTTAATTAGGCAGGCAATTAGGCAGTTAATTAAGCAGGCAATAAGACAGTTAATTAGGGAAGCAATTAGGCAGGCAGGTAATTAGGCATGCAATTTAGCAGTTAATTAGGCAGGCAATAAGGCAGGCAAATAGGCAGGCAATCAGGCAGGCAATTAGGCACGCAATTAGGCAATTAATTAGACAATTAATTAGGCAGGCAATAAGGCAGGCAATTAGGCAGGCAATTAGGCAGGCAGTTAGGCAGGCAATTAGGCAGCCAATTAGGCAGCCAATTAGGCAGACAATTAAGCAGGCAATTAGGCAGGCAATTAGGCAAGCAATTAGGCAGGCAATGAGGCAGGCAATTAGGCAGATAATTAGGCAGGCAATTAGGCAGGCAATAAGGCAGTTAATTAGGCGGGTAATTAGGCAGGCAGATAGGCAGTTAATTAGGCAGGCAACAAAGCAGGCAATAAGGCTGTTAATAAGCAGGCAATTAGGCAGTTAATTAGGCAGGCAATTAGGCAGTTAATTAGGCAGGCAGCTAGGCAGTTAATTAGGAAGGCAATTAAGCAGGCAATTAGGAAGTTAATTAGGCAGGCAATTAGGCATTTAATTACGCAGGCAATTTGGCATTTAATTTGGCAAGCAATTAGGCAGGCAATTATGCAGGCAATTAGGCAGTTAATTAGGCAGGCGTTTAGGGAGGCAATTAGGCAGGCAATTAGGCAGTTAATTAGGCAGTTAATTAGGCATTTAATTAGGCAGGCAATTCGGCAGTTAATTAGGCAGGCAATTAGGAAGTTAATTAGGCAGGCAATTAGGAAGTTAATTAGGCAGGCAATTAGGCAGTTAATTAGGCAAGCAACTAGGCAGGCAATTAGTCATTTTATTAGGCAGGCAATAAGGCAGGCAATTAGGCAGGCAGTTAGGCAGGTAAATAGGCAGGCAATTAGGCAGGCAATAAGGCTCTTAATTAAGCAGGCAATTAGGCAGTTAATAAGACAGGCAATTAGGCAGTCAATTAGGCAGGAAATAAGGCAGTTAATTAGGCAGGCAATAAGGCAGGCAATTAGGCAGTTAATTAGGCAGTTAATTAGGCAGGCAATTAGGCAGTTAATTAGGCAGTTAATTAGGCAGGTAATTAGGCAGTTAATTAGGCGGGTAATTAGGCAGATAATTATGCTGGCAATAAGGCAGTTAGTTAGGCAGGCAATTAGGCAGGCAATTAAGCAGGCAATTAGGCAGGCAATAAGGCAGTTAATTAGACTGGCAATTAGGCAGGCAATAAGGCAGGCAATTAGGCATTTAGTAAGGTAGGCTATTAGGCAGGCTATCAGGCAGTTAATAAGGCAGGCAATTAGGAAGTCAATAAGGCAGTTAATTGGGCAAGCAATTAGGCAGGCAATTAGGCAGTTAATTTGGCAGTAAATTTGGCAGATAATTAGGCAGGCAATAAGGCAGTTAATTAGGCAGGCAATTAGGCTGTTAATTAAGCAGGCAATTAGGCAGGCAATTAGGCATTCAATTAGGCACGAAATAAGGCAGTTAATAAGGCAGGCAATTAGGCAGGCAATTAGGCTGTTAATTAAGCTGTCAATTAGGCAGTTAATAAGGCAGGCAAATAGGCAGGGAATCAGGCAGGCAATTAGGCACGCAATTAGGCAATTAATTAGACAATTAAATAGGCAGGCAATTAGGCAGGCAATTAGGCAGGCATTTAGGCAGGCAATTAGGCAGCCAATTAGGCAGTTAATTAGGCAGGCAATTAAGCACTCAATTAGGCAGGCAATCAATTAGGCAAGCAATTAGGCAGTTAATTAGGCAGTTAATTAGGCAGTAAATTAGGCAGATAATTAGGCTGGCAATAAGGCAGTTAGTTAGGCAGGCAATTAGGCAGGCAATTAAGCAGGCAATTAGGTAGGCAATAAGGCAGTTAATTAGACTGGCAATTAGGCAGGCAATAAGGCAGGCAATTAGGCAGTTAGTAAGGTAGGCTATTAGGCAGGCTATCAGGCAGTTAATAAGGCAGGCAATTAGGAAGTCAATAAGGCAGTTAATTGGGCAAGCAATTAGGCAGGCAATTAGGCAGTTAATTTGGCAGTTAATTAGGCAGATAATTAGGCAGGCAATAAGGCAGTTAATTAGGCAGGCAATTAGGCATTTTATTAGGCAGTCAATAAGGCAGGCAATTAGGCAGTTAATTAGGCAGGCAATTAGGCAGGCAATTAAGTAGGCACTTAGGCAGTTAATTAGGCAGGCTATTAAGCAGGCAATTAGGCAGTTAATTAGGCAGGCAATTAGGCATTTTATTAGGCAGGCAATTAGGCAGGCAATTAGGCATTTTATAAGGCAGGCAATTAGGCAGGCAATTAGGCAGTTAATTAGGCAGGCAATTAAGCAGACAATTAAGCAGGCAATTAGGCAGGCAATTAGGCAAGCAATTAGGCAGGCAATGAGGCAGGCAATTAGGCAGATAATTAGGCAGGCAATTAGGCAGGCAATAAGGCAGTTAATTAGGCGGGTAATTAGGCAGGCAAATAGGCAGTTAATTAGGCAGGCATAAAGCAGGCAGTAAGGCTGTTAATTAAGCAGGCAATTAGGCAGTTAATTAGGCAGGCAATTAGGAAGTTAATTAGGCAGTTAATTAGGAAGGCAATTAAGCAGGCAATTAGGAAGTTAATTAGGCAGGCAATTAGGCATTTAATTAAGCAGGCAATTTGGCATTTAATTTGGCAGGCAATTAGGCAGTTTATTAGGATGGCAATTAGGCAGGCAATTAGGCAGTTAATTAGGCGGGTAATTAGGCAGGCAGATAGGCAGTTAATTAGGCAGGCAATTAAGCTGTTAATTAAGCAGGCAATTAAGCCGGCAATTAGGCAGTCAATTAGGCAGTTAATTAGGCAGGCAATTAGGCAGGCAATAAGGCTCTTAATTCTTAGTTTCCTGTTTGAAGTTTGTGGTTTGCGGATTGCGGTTAGCATTTGGCATTTTGCAGTTTGCAGTTCGCAGTTTGCAGTTCGCATTGTAAACTGGCATTCATTGCCAATTAGAAAGGCAATATATTTATAACAAATTTCGTTATAATTGTATTTATTTCGTATTCATTGCAATTGTTTATGATATTTTAATTGATTCACATTATATTGTACAAGTGGATAACATTCACAACACATCTGAGTCCTTTCCAATGGTTCATTTAGTTAAAATCTTGCATTTAATAATTGGAATTTGTACTGTTCGAATAAACTTATTTTGTTATTAATTGGTTATTATGTTGCTTCATTTTTATTTAAATAATTATATTTGGGTCGAAATTTGGTTTGATGTAATAATTTTCCGAATCAATTCGTTATAATTGGTTTATTTTTTATTCATTTTAATCGTTTATGATTTGTTTGTTAATTACTATTAAAATGTACAATTATATCATATTTCTACACATTTGAGTCCTTTACAATGGTTTATTTAGATTAAATAATGCATTTAATTATTGGAAATTGTTTCTATTCAAGTAAACTTATTTCGTTATTAATGGGTTCTTCTGATGCTTGTCGACTTTTTTCTACTTTAAATAGCTTATTTAAGTGCCTTTAAGTAAATATTATTTCATTCATATTGTTCCGAGTGATTTGGTTTGATATAATAATATTACCCACTAATTTCGTTATAATTGGATTTATTTCGTATTCATTGGAATCGTTTATGATTCTTTTGGTTAACTCTCATTAATTTGTACAATTGGATTACATTTCCACACATTTGAGTCCTTTCCAATGTTTTGTTTGTTATATCATTTATTTAATGATTTAATTTGTTTCTATTCAAGTAAACTTATTTCGTTATAAATGGGTTCTTTTGATGCAATTTGACCTTTTTCTACTTCTTTTACATAAAAAAGTAAATTTTGGTAGATATCAATTCATTTAAATTGTTTCGAGAGATTTGTTTTGATGTAATAATTTTCCGAATAAATTTGTTATAATTGGTTTATATCGAAATCATTAAAATCGTTTATTATTTTTTAATTACTATTTTATTGTACATTTATATAACATTTCTTCACATTGGCAGGCAATTAGGGCAGGCAGGCATTTAGGCATGCATTAGGCAGGCAATTAGCCAGGTATTTAGGCTGGCAATTAGGCAGGCAATTAGTCAGGCCGACAATTAGACAGGCAGGTAATTAGGCAAGCAGGTAATTAGGCAGGCAGGCAATTAGGCAGTCAGGCAATTAGGCAGGCAGGTAATAAGGCAGGCAGGCAATTAGGCAGGCAGGCAATTATGCAGGCAGGAAATTAGACAGGCAATTAGTCAGGCAATTAGGCAGGCAATTAAGCAGGCAATCAGGCAGGCAATTAGGCAGTCAGGCAATTAGGCAGGATACAATAAGGCAGGTAATAAGGCAGGCAGGCAATTAGGCAGGCAGGCAATTATGCAGGCAGGCATTTAGACAGGCTATTAGGGAGGCTATTAGGCAGGCAATTAGGCAGGCAATTAAGCAGGCAATCAGGCAGGCAATTAGGCAAGCAATTAGGCAGGCAGGCAATGAGGCAGGTAGGCAATTAGGCAGGCAATTAGTCAGGCTAATAAGCAGACAATTAGACAGGCAGGCAATTAGGCAGGTAGGAAATAGGGCAGGATATTATGCAGGCAATTAAACAGTTAATTAGACAGATAATTAGGCAGTTAATAAGGTAGGCAATTAGGCAGTTATAAGGCAAGCAATAAGGCTGTTAATTAGGCAGGGGGCAGGCAGTTAATTAGGCAGGCAAATAGGCAGGCAATTAGGCAGGCAATTAGGCTGTTAATTAAGCTGTCAATTAGGCAGTTAATAAGACAGGCAATTAGGAAGGCAATTAGGCAGTCAATTAGGCAGGAAATAAGGCAGTTAATTAGGCAGGCAATTAGGCAGTTAATAAGGCAGGCAATTAGCAAGGCAATTAGGCAGGCAGTTAGGCAGGCAATTAGGCAGGCAATTTGGCAGGCAATTAAACAGTTAATTAGGCAGGCAAATAGACAGTTAATTAGGCAGGCAATTAGGCTGTTAATTAAGCAGGAAATAAGACAGTTAATTTGGGAAGCAATTAGGCAGGCAGGCAATGAGGCAGGTAGGCAATTAGGCAGGCAATTAGTCAGGCTAATAAGCAGAAAATTAGACAGGCAGGCCATTAGGCAGGTAGGAAATAGGGCAGGATATTATGCAGGCAATTAAGCAGTTAATTAGACAGATAATTAGGCAGTTAATAAGGCAGGCAATTAGGCAGTTATAAGGCAAGCAATAAGGCTGTTAATTAGGCAGGCAGTTAGGCAGGCAATTAGTCAGGCAATTTGGCAAGCAATTAGGCAGGCAATTAGGCAGGCAATTAGGCAGATAATTAGGCAGGCAATTAGGCAGGCAATAAGGCAGTTAATTAGGCAGGCAGATAGGCAGTTAATTAGGCAGGCAATAAAGCAGGCATAAGGCTGTTAATTAAGAAGGCAATTAGGCAGTTAATTAGGCAGGCAATTAGGTAGTTAATTAGGCAGGCAATTAGGCAGTTAATTAGATAGGCAATTAGGCAGGCAATTAGGCAGGCAATTAGGCAGTTAGTAAGGCAGGCTATTGGGCAGGCTATCAGGAAGTTAATTAGGCAGGCAATTAGGCAGGCAATAAGGGAGTTAATTGGGTAAACAATTAGGCAGGCAATTAGGCAGGCAAGCAATTAGGCAGGCAATTAGGCAGTTAATTAGGCAGTTAATTAGGCAGTTAATTAGGCAGGCAATTAGGCAGTTTATTAGGCAGGCAATTAGGCAGTTAATTAGGCAGGCAATTAGGCAGTTAATTAGGCAGGCAATTAGGCAGGCAATTATGCAGGCTATTAGGCAGGCAATTAGGCAAGCAATTAGGCAGGCAATGAGGCAGGCAATTAGGCAGGAAGGCAATTAGGCAGGCAATTTGGCAGGTAGGCAATAGGGCAGGATATTATGCAGGGAATTAAGCAGGCAATTAGGCAGGCAATAAGGCAGGCTTTTAGGCAGGCAATTAGGCAGTTAATTAGGCGGGTAATTAGGCAGGCAGTTAGGCAGTTAATTAGGCAGGCAATTAGGCAGGCAATTAGGCAGTCAATTAGGCAGTTAATTAGGCAGGCTATTAGGCAGGCAATTAAGCAAACAATTTGGCAGGCAATAAGGCAGTTAATTGGGCAAGCAAATAGGCAGGAAATTAGGCAGGTAATTAGGCAGGCAAGCAATTAGGCAGGAAAGCAATTAGGCAGGCAATTAGGCAGTTAATGAGGCAGTAAATTAGGCAGATAATTAGGCAGGCAATAAGGCAGTTTATTAGGCAGGCAATTAGGCAGGCAATTAAGCAGGCAGTTAGGCAGGCAATAAAGCAGTTAATTAGACAGGCAATTAGGCAGGCAATTAAGCAGTCAATTAGGCAGTTAATTAGGCAGGCTATTAAGCAGGCAATTAGGCAGGAAATTAAGAAGGCATTTAGACAGGCAAATAGGCAAGCAATTAGGCAGTTAATTAGGCAGGCAATTAGGCAGGCAAATAGACAGGCAATTAAGCAGGCAATTAGGCAGGTAATTAAGCAGGCAATTAGGCAGTTAATTAGGCAGGCAATTAAGCAGTTAATTAGGCAGGCAATTAGGCAGTTAATTAGGCAGGCGTTTAGGGAGGCAATGAGGCAGGCAATTAGGCATTAATTAGGCATGCAATTAGGCAGGCAATTAGGCAGTTAATTAGGCAGGCAATTTGGCAGGCAATTAGGCAGGCAATTAGGCAGTTAATTAGGCAGGCAATTAGGCAGTTAATAAGGCAGTCAATAAGGCTGTAATTAGGCATGCAATTAGGCAGTTAATTAGGCAGGCAAATAGGCAGGCAATTAGTTAGTCAATTAGGCAGGCAATTAGGAAGATAAATAAGCAGTTAATGAGGCAGTTAATTAGGTAGGCAATTAGGCATGCAATTAAGTAGGCAGTTAAGAAGCAATAAAGCAGTTTATAAGACAGGCAATTAGGCAGTTAATTAGGCAGGCTATTAGGCCGGCAATTAAGCAAACAATTTGGCAGGCAATTAGGCAGTTAATTAGGCAGGCAATTAGGCAGTTAATTAGGCAGGCAATTAGGCAGGCAATTAAGCAGGCAATTAGGCAGGCAATTAAGAAGGTATTTAGACAGGCAATTAGGCAAGCAATTAGGCAGTTAATTAGGCAGGCAATTAGGCAGGCAAATAGGTAAGCAATTAAGAAGGAAATAAGGCAGTTAATTAGGCAGGCAATTAGGCAGGTAGGCAAAAAGGCACTCAATTAGGCAATTAATTAGGCAATTAATTAGGCAGGCAATAAGGCAGGCATTTAGGCAGGCAATTAGGCAGGTAATTAGACAGGCAATTAGGCAGGCAATAAGGCAGGCAATTAGGCAGATAATTAGGCAGGCAATTAGGCAGTTAATTAGGCAGGCAATTAGGCAGTTAATTAGGCAGGCAATTAGGCAGTTAATTAGGCAGGCAATTAGGCAGTTAATTAGGCAGGCAATTAGGCAGTTAATTAGGCAGGCAATTAGGCAGGCAAATAAGCAGGCAATTAGTCAGGCAAGCAATAAGGCAGGTAATTAGGCAGTTAATTAGGTAGGCAAATAGGCAGATAATTAGGCAGGCAATAAGGCAGGCAATTAGGCAGGCAATTAAGCAGGCAATAAGGCAGTTAATTGGGCAAGCAATTAGGCAGGCAATTAGGCAGTTAATTAGGCAGGCAATTAGGCAGTAAATTAAGCAGTCATTAGGCATGCAATTAGGCAGGCAGGCAATTAGGCAGGTAGGCAAAAAGGCACTCAATTAGGCAATTAATTAGTCAATTACTTAGGCAGGCAATAAGGCAGGCAATTAGGCAGGCAGTTAGGCAGGCAGTTAGGCAAGTAATTAGACAGGCAATTAAGCAGTCAATTGGGCAGGCAATCAGGCAGATAATTAGGCAGGCAATTAGGCAGTTAATTAGGCAGGCAATTAGGCAGTTAATTAGGCAGGCAATTAGGCAGTTAATTAGGCAGGCAATTAGGCAGTTAATTAGGCAGGCAATTGGGCAGGCAATCAGGCAAATAATTAGGCAGGCAATTAGGCAGTTAATTTGGCAGGCAATTAGGCAGTTAATTAGGCAGTTAATTAGGCAGGCAATTAGGCAGTAAATTAAGCAGTCATTAGGAATGCAATTAGGCAGGCAGGCAATTAGGCAGGTAGGCAAAAAGTCACTCAATTAGGCAATTAATTAGGCAATTACTTAGGCAGGCAATAAGGCAGGCAATTAGGCAGGCAGTTAGGCAGGCAGTTAGGCAAGTAATTAGACAGGCAATTAGGCAGGCAATTGGGCAGGCAATCAGGCAGATAATTAGGCAGGCAATTAGGCAGTTAAGTAGGCAGGTAATTAGGCAGTTAATTAAGCAGGCATTAGGCATGCAATTTGGCAGTTAATTAGGCAGGCGTTTAGGGAGGCAATTAGGCAGATAATTAGGCAGGCAATTAGGCATTTAATTAGGCAGGCAATTAGGCATTTAATTAGGCAGGCAATTAGGCATTTAATTAGGCATGCAATTAGGCAGTAAATTAAGCAGTCATTAGGCATGCAATTAGGCAGGCAGGCAATTAGGCAGGTAGGCAAAAAGGCACTCAATTAGGCAATTAATTAGTCAATTACTTAGGCAGGCAATAAGGCAGGCAATTAGGCAGGCAGTTAGGCAGGCAGTTAGGCAAGTAATTAGACAGGCAATTAGGAAGGCAATTGGGCAGGCAATCAGGCAGATAATTAGGCAGGCAATTAGGCAAATAATTAGGCAGGCAATTAGGCATTTAATTAGGCATGCAATTAGGCAGTAAATTAAGCAGTCATTAGGCATGCAATTAGGCAGTTTATTAGGCAGGCAATTAGGCAGTTAATTAGGCAGGCAATTAGGCAGTTAATTAGGCAGGCAATTATGCAGGCTATTAGGCAGGCAATTAGGCAAGCAATTAGGCAGGCAATGAGGCAGGCAATTAGGCAGGAAGGCAATTAGGCAGGCAATTTGGCAGGTAGGCAATAGGGCAGGATATTATGCAGGGAATTAAGCAGGCAATTAGGCAAGCAATAAGGCAGGCTTTTAGGCAGGCAATTAGGCAGTTAATTAGGCGGGTAATTAGGCAGGCAGTTAGGCAGTTAATTAGGCAGGCAATTAGGCAGGCAATTAGGCAGTCAATTAGGCAGTTAATTAGGCAGGCTATTAGGCAGGCAATTAAGCAAACAATTTGGCAGGCAATAAGGCAGTTAATTGGGCAAGCAAATAGGCAGGAAATTAGGCAGGTAATTAGGCAGGCAAGCAATTAGGCAGGAAAGCAATTAGGCAGGCAATTAGGCAGTTAATTAGGCAGTAAATTAGGCAGATAATTAGGCAGGCAATAAGGCAGTTTATTAGGCAGGCAATTAGGCAGGCAATTAAGCAGGCAGTTAGGCAGGCAATAAAGCAGTTAATTAGACAGGCAATTAGGCAGGCAATTAAGCAGTCAATTAGGCAGTTAATTAGGCAGGCTATTAAGCAGGCAATTAGGCAGGCAATTAAGAAGGCATTTAGACAGGCAAATAGGCAAGCAATTAGGCAGTTAATTAGGCAGGCAATTAGGCAGGCAAATAGGTAAGCAATTAAGAAGGAAATAAGGCAGTTAATTAGGCAGGCAATTAGGCAGGTAGGCAAAAAGGCACTCAATTAGGCAATTAATTAGGCAATTAATTAGGCAGGCAATAAGGCAGGCATTTAGGCAGGCAATTAGGCAGGTAATTAGACAGGCAATTAGGCAGGCAATAAGGCAGGCAATTAGGCAGATAATTAGGTAGGCAATTAGGCAGTTAATTAGGCAGGCAATTAGGCAGTTAATTAGGCAGGCAATTAGGCAGTTAATTAGGCAGGCAATTAGGCAGTTAATTAGGCAGGCAATTAGGCAGTTAATTAGGCAGGCAATTAGGCAGGCAAATAAGCAGGCAATTAGTCAGGCAAGCAATAAGGCAGGTAATTAGGCAGTTAATTAGGTAGGCAAATAGGCAGATAATTAGGCAGGCAATAAGGCAGGCAATTAGGCAGGCAATTAAGCAGGCAATAAGGCAGTTAATTGGGCAAGCAATTAGGCAGGCAATTAGGCAGTTAATTAGGCAGGCAATTAGGCAGTAAATTAAGCAGTCATTAGGCATGCAATTAGGCAGGCAGGCAATTAGGCAGGTAGGCAAAAAGGCACTCAATTAGGCAATTAATTAGTCAATTACTTAGGCAGGCAATAAGGCAGGCAATTAGGCAGGCAGTTAGGCAGGCAGTTAGGCAAGTAATTAGACAGGCAATTAAGCAGGCAATTGGGCAGGCAATCAGGCAGATAATTAGGCAGGCAATTAGGCAGTTAATTAGGCAGGCAATTAGGCAGTTAATTAGGCAGGCAATTAGGCAGTTAATTAGGCAGGCAATTAGGCAGTTAATTAGGCAGGCAATTGGGCAGGCAATCAGGCAGATAATTAGGCAGGCAATTAGGCAGTTAATTAGGCAGGCAATTAGGCAGTTAATTAGGCAGTTAATTAGGCAGGCAATTAGGCAGTAAATTAAGCAGTCATTAGGCATGCAATTAGGCAGGCAGGCAATTAGGCAGGTAGGCAAAAAGTCACTCAATTAGGCAATTAATTAGGCAATTACTTAGGCAGGCAATAAGGCAGGCAATTAGGCAGGCAGTTAGGCAGGCAGTTAGGCAAGTAATTAGACAGGCAATTAGGCAGGCAATTGGGCAGGCAATCAGGCAGATAATTAGGCAGGCAATTAGGCAGTTAAGTAGGCAGGTAATTAGGCAGTTAATTAAGCAGGCATTAGGCATGCAATTTGGCAGTTAATTAGGCAGGCGTTTAGGGAGGCAATTAGGCAGATAATTAGGCAGGCAATTTGGCATTTAATTTGGCAGGCAATTAGGCAGTTTATTAGGATGGCAATTAGGCAGGCAATTAGGCAGTTAATTAGGCGGGTAATTAGGCAGGCAGATAGGCAGTTAATTAGGCAGGCAATTAAGCTGTTAATTAAGCAGGCAATTAAGCCGGCAATTAGGCAGTCAATTAGGCAGTTAATTAGGCAGGCAATTAGGCAGGCAATAAGGCTCTTAATTCTTAGTTTCCTGTTTGAAGTTTGTGGTTTGCGGATTGCGGTTAGCATTTGGCATTTTGCAGTTTGCAGTTCGCAGTTTGCAGTTCGCATTGTAAACAGGCATTCATTGCCAATTAGAAAGGCAATATATTTATAACAAATTTCGTTATAATTGTATTTATTTCGTATTCATTGCAATTGTTTATGATATTTTAATTGATTCACATTATATTGTACAAGTGGATAACATTCACAACACATCTGAGTCCTTTCCAATGGTTCATTTAGTTAAAATCTTGCATTTAATAATTGGAATTTGTACTGTTCGAATAAACTTATTTTGATATTAATTGGTTATTATGTTGCTTCATTTTTATTTAAATAATTATATTTGGGTCGATATTTGGTTTGATGTAATAATTTTCCGGATCAATTCGTTATAATTGGTTTATTTTTTATTCATTTTAATCGTTTATGATTTGTTTGTTAATTACTATTAAAATGTACAATTATATCATATTTCTACACATTTGAGTCCTTTACAATGGTTTATTTAGATTAAATAATGCATTTAATTATTGGAAATTGTTTCTATTCAAGTAAACTTATTTCGTTATTAATGGGTTCTTCTGATGCTTGTCGACTTTTTTCTACTTTAAATAGCTTATTTAAGTGCCTTTAAGTAAATATTATTTCATTCATATTGTTCCGAGTGATTTGGTTTGATATAATAATATTACCCACTAATTTCGTTATAATTGGATTTATTTCGTATTCATTGGAATCGTTTATGATTCTTTTGGTTAACTCTCATTAATTTGTACAATTGGATTACATTTCCACACATTTGAGTCCTTTCCAATGTTTTGTTTGTTATATCATTTATTTAATGATTTAATTTGTTTCTATTCAAGTAAACTTATTTCGTTATAAATGGGTTCTTTTGATGCAATTTGACCTTTTTCTACTTCTTTTACATAAAAAAGTAAATTTTGGTAGATATCAATTCATTTAAATTGTTTCGAGAGATTTGTTTTGATGTAATAATTTTCCGAATAAATTTGTTATAATTGGTTTATATCGAAATCATTAAAATCGTTTATTATTTTTTAATTACTATTTTATTGTACATTTATATAACATTTCTTCACATTGGCAGGCAATTAGGGCAGGCAGGCATTTAGGCATGCATTAGGCAGGCAATTAGCCAGGTATTTAGGCTGGCAATTAGGCAGGCAATTAGTCAGGCCGACAATTAGACAGGCAGGTAATTAGGCAAGCAGGTAATTAGGCAGGCAGGCAATTAGGCAGTCAGGCAATTAGGCAGGCAGGTAATAAGGCAGGCAGGCAATTAGGCAGGCAGGCAATTATGCAGGCAGGAAATTAGACAGGCAATTAGTCAGGCAATTAGGCAGGCAATTAAGCAGGCAATCAGGCAGGCAATTAGGCAGTCAGGCAATTAGGCAGGATACAATAAGGCAGGTAATAAGGCAGGCAGGCAATTAGGCAGGCAGGCAATTATGCAGGCAGGCATTTAGACAGGCTATTAGGGAGGCTATTAGGCAGGCAATTAGGCAGGCAATTAAGCAGGCAATCAGGCAGGCAATTAGGCAAGCAATTAGGCAGGCAGGCAATGAGGCAGGTAGGCAATTAGGCAGGCAATTAGTCAGGCTAATAAGCAGACAATTAGACAGGCAGGCAATTAGGCAGGTAGGAAATAGGGCAGGATATTATGCAGGCAATTAAACAGTTAATTAGACAGATAATTAGGCAGTTAATAAGGTAGGCAATTAGGCAGTTATAAGGCAAGCAATAAGGCTGTTAATTAGGCAGGGGGCAGGCAGTTAATTAGGCAGGCAAATAGGCAGGCAATTAGGCAGGCAATTAGGCTGTTAATTAAGCTGTCAATTAGGCAGTTAATAAGACAGGCAATTAGGAAGGCAATTAGGCAGTCAATTAGGCAGGAAATAAGGCAGTTAATTAGGCAGGCAATTAGGCAGTTAATAAGGCAGGCAATTAGCAAGGCAATTAGGCAGGCAGTTAGGCAGGCAATTAGGCAGGCAATTTGGCAGGCAATTAAACAGTTAATTAGGCAGGCAAATAGACAGTTAATTAGGCAGGCAATTAGGCTGTTAATTAAGCAGGCAATTAGGCAGGCAATTAGGCATTCAATTAGGCACGAAATAAGGCAGTTAATAAGGCAGGCAATTAGGCTGTTAATTAAGCTGTCAATTAGGCAGTTAATAAGACAGGCAATTAGGAAGGGAATTAGGCATTCAATTAGGCAGGAAATAAAGCAGTTAATTAGGCAGGCAATTAGGCAGTTAATTAAGGCAGGCAATTCGCAAGGCAATTAGGCAGGCAGTTAGGCAGTTAATTAGGCAGGCAATAAAGCAGGCAATAAGGCTCTTAATTAAGCAGGCAATTAGGCAGGCAATTAGGCAGTTAATTAGGCAGGCAATTAGGCAGTAAATTAGGAAGGCAATTAAGCAGGCAATTAGGAAGTTAATTAGGGAGGCAATTAGGAATTTAATTAGGCAGGCAATTTGGCATTTAATTAGGCAGGCAATTAGGCAGGCAATTAGGGAGTTAATTAGGCAGGCGTTTAGGGAGGCAATTAGGCAGGCAATTAGGCAGGCAATTAGGCAGATAATTAGGCAGGAAATTAGGCAGTTAATTAGGAATTTAATTAGGCAGGCAATCAGGCAGTTAATTAGGCAGTTAATAAGGCAGGCAATTAGGCAGGAAATTAGGCAGTTAATTAGGCAGGCATTTAGGGAGGCAATTAGGCAGATAATTAGGCAGGCAATTAGGCATTTAATTAGGCAGGCAATTAGGCATTTAATTTGGCAGGAAATTAGGCAGGCAATTAGGCAGGCAATTAGGCAGTTAATTAGGCAGGCAATTCGGCAGGCAATTGGGCAGGCAATTAGGCAGTTAATTTGGCAGGCAATTAAGCAGTTAATAAGGCAGACAATAAGGCTGTTAATTAGGCATGCAATTAGGCAGTTAATTAGGCAGGCAAATAGGCAGGCAATAGTTAGTCAATTAGGCAGGCAATTTGGAAGATAAATAAGCAGTTAATGAGGCAGTTAATTAGGTAGGCAATTAGGCATGCAATTAATTAGGCAGGCATTAAGGCAGGCAATTAAGCAGGCAATAAGGCAGGCTATTAGGCAGGCAATTAGGCAGTTATTAGGCGGGTAATTAGGCAGGCAGTTAGGCAGGTAATTAGGCAGGCAATTAGGCTCTTAATTAAGCAGGCAATTAGGCAGTTAATAAGACAGGCAATTAGGCAGTCAATTAGGCAGGAAATAGGGCAGTTAATTAGGCAGGCAATTAGGCAGGCAATTAGGCAGTTAATTAGGCAGTTAATTAGGCAGGCAATTAGGCAGTTAATTAGGCAGGCAATTAGGCAGCTAATTATGCAGTTAATTAGGCAGGCAATTAGGCAGTTAATTAGGCGGGTAATAAGGCAGGCAGATAGGCTGTTAATTAAGCAGGCAATTAGGCAGGCAATTAGGCAGTCAATTAGGCACGAAATAAGGCAGTTAATTAGGCAGGCAATTAGGCAGTTAATTATGCGGGTAATTAGGCAGGCAGATAGGCTGTTAATTAGGCAGGCAGATAGGCTGTTAATTAGGCAGGCAATTAAGCTGTTAATCAAGCAGGCAAATAGGCAGGCAATTAGGCAGGCAATTAGGCAGTCAATTAGGCACGAAATAAGGCAGTTAATTAGGCAGGCAATTAGGCAGGCAATTATGCTGTTAATTAAGCTGTCAATTAGGCAGTTAATAAGACAGGCAATTAGGAAGGCAATTAGGCAGTCAATTAGGCAGGAAATAAGGCAGTTAATTAGGCAGGCAATTAGGCAGTTAATAAGGCAGGCAATTCGCAAGGCATTTAGGCAGGCAATTAGGCAGGCAATTAAACAGTTAATTAGGCAGGCAATTAGGCAGTTAATTAAGCAGGCAATAAGACAGTTAATTAGGGAAGCAATTAGGCAGGCAGGTAATTAGTCATGCAATTTAGCAGTTAATTAGGCAGGCAATAAGGCAGGCAAATAGGCAGGCAATCAGGCAGGCAATTAGGCACGCAATTAGGCAATTAATTAGACAATTAATTAGGCAGGCAATAAGGCAGGCAATTAGGCAGGATATTAGGCAGGCAGTTAGGCAGGCAATTAGGCAGCCAATTAGGCAGCCAATTAGGCAGTTAATTAGTCAGACAATTAAGCAGGCAATTAGGCAGGCAATAAGGCAAGCAATTAGGCAGGCAATGAGGCAGGCAATTAGGCAGATAATAAGGCAGGCAATTAGGCAGGCAATAAGGCAGTTAATTAGGCGGGTAATTAGGCAGGCAGAAAGGCAGTTAATTAGGCAGGCAATAAAGCAGGCAATAAGGCTGTTAATAAGCAGGCAATTAGGCAGTTAATTAGGCAGGCAATTAGGCAGTTAATTAGGCAGGCAGCTAGGCAGTTAATTAGGAAGGCAATTAAGCAGGCAATTAGGAAGTTAATTAGGCAGGCAATTAGGCATTTAATTAGGCAGGCAATTTGGCATTTAATTTGGCAAGCAATTAGGCAGGCAATTAGGCAGGCAATTAGGCAGTTAATTAGGCAGGCGTTTAGGGAGACAATTAGGCCGGCAATTAGGCAGTTAATTAGGCAGTTAATTAGGCAGGCAATTCGGCAGTTAATTAGGCAGGCAATTAGGAAGTTAATTAGGCAGGCAATTAGGAAGTTAATTAGGCAGGCAATAAGGCAGTTAATTAGGCAAGCAATTAGGCAGGCAATTAGTCATTTTATTAGGCAGGCAATAAGGCAGGCAATTAGGCAGGCAGTTAGGCAGGTAATTAGGCAGGCAATTAGGCAGGCAATAAGGCTCTTAATTAAGCAGGCAATTAGGCAGTTAATAAGACAGGCAATTAGGCAGTCAATTAGGCAGGAAATAAGGCAGTTAATTAGGCAGGCAATAAGGCAGGCAATTAGGGAGTTAATTAGGCAGTTAATTAGGCAGGCAATTAGGCAGTTAATTAGGCAGTTAATTAGGCAGGTAATTAGGCAGTTAATTAGGCGGGTAATTAGGCAGATAATTAGGCTGGCAATAAGGCAGTTAGTTAGGCAGGCAATTAGGCAGGCAATTAAGCAGGCAATTAGGCAGGCAATAAGGCAGTTAATTAGACTGGCAATTAGGCAGGCAATATGGCAGGCAATTAGGCAGTTAGTAAGGTAGGCTATTAGGCAGGCTATCAGGCAGTTAATAAGGCAGGCAATTAGGAAGTCAATAAGGCAGTTAATTGGGCAAGCAATTAGGCAGGCAATTAGGCAGTTAATTTGGCAGTAAATTAGGCAGATAATTAGGCAGGCAATAAGGCATTTAATTAGGCAGGCAATTAGGCTGTTAATTAAGCAGGCAATTAGGCAGGCAATTAGGCAGTCAATTAGGCACGAAATAAGGCAGTTAATTAGGCAGGCAATAAGCAGGCAATTAGGCTGTTAATTAAGCTGTCAATTAGGCAGTTAATAAGACAGGCAATTAGGAAGGGAATTAGGCAGTCAATTAGGCAGGAAATAAAGCAGTTAATTAGGCAGGCAATTAGGCAGTTAATAAGGCAGGCAATTCGCAAGGCAATTAGGTAGGCAGTTAGGCAGGCAATTAGGTAGGCAATTTGGCAGGCAACTAAACAGTTAATTAGGCAGGCAAATAAACAGTTAATTAGGCAGGCAATTAGGCAGTTAATTAAGCAGGCAATAAGACAGTTAATTAGGGAAGCAATTAGGCAGGCAGGTAATTAGGCATGCAATTTAGCAGTTAATTAGGCAGGCAATAAGGCAGGCAAATAGGCAGGCAATCAGGCAGGCAATTAGGCACGCAATTAGGCAATTAATTAGACAATTAAATAGGCAGGCAATAAGGCAGGCAATTAGGCAGGCAATTAGGCAGGCAGTTAGGCAGGCAATTAGGCAGCCAATTAGGCAGCCAATTAGGCAGTTAATTAGGCAGACAATTAAGCACTCAATTAGGCAGGCAATCAAATTAGGCAAGCAATTAGGCAGTTAATTAGGCAGTAAATTAGGCAGATAATTAGGCTGGCAATAAGGCAGTTAGTTAGGCAGGCAATTAGGCAGGCAATTAAGCAGGCAATTAGGCAGGCAATAAGGCAGTTAATTAGACTGGCAATTAAGCAGGCAATAAGGCAGGCAATTAGGCAGTTAGTAAGGTAGGCTATTAGGCAGGCTATTAGGCAGTTAATAAGGCAGGCAATTAGGAAGTCCATAAGGCAGTTAATTGGGCAAGCAATTAGGCAGGCAATTAGGCAGTTAATTTGGCAGTAAATTAGGCAGATAATTAGGCAGGCAATAAGGCAGTTAATTAGGCAATTTATTAGGCAGGCAATAAGGCAGGCAATTAGGCAGTTAATTAGGCAGGCAATTAGGCAGGCAATTAAGTAGGCACTTAGGCAGTTAATTAGGCAGGCTATTAAGCAGGCAATTAGGCAGTTAATTAGGCAGGCAATTAGGCATTTTATTAGGCAGGCAATTAGGCAGGCAATTAGGCATTTTATAAGGCAGGCAATTAGGCAGGCAATTAGGCAGTTAATTAGGCAGGCAATTAAGCAGACAATTAAGCAGGGCAATTAGGCAGGCAATTAGGCAAGCAATTAGGCAGGCAATGAGGCAGGCAATTAGGCAGATAATTAGGCAGGCAATTAGGCAGGCAATAAGGCAGTTAATTAGGCGGGTAATTAGGCAGGCAGATAGGCAGTTAATTAGGCAGGCAATAAATCAGGCAGTAAGGCTGTTAATTAAGCAGGCAATTAGGCAGTTAATTAGGCAGGCAATTAGGAAGTTAATTAGGCAGTTAATTAGGAAGGCAATTAAGCAGGCAATTAGGAAGTTAATTAGGCAGGCAATTAGGCATTTAATTAAGCAGGCAATTTGGCATTTAATTTGGCAGGCAATTAGGCAGTTTATTAGGATGGCAATTAGGCAGGCAATTAGGCAGTTAATTAGGCGGGTAATTAGGCAGGCAGATAGGCAGTTAATTAGGCAGGCAATTAAGCTGTTAATTAAGCAGGCAATTAAGCCGGCAATTAGGCAGTCAATTAGGCAGTTAATTAGGCAGGCAATTAGGCAGGCAATAAGGCTCTTAATTCTTAGTTTCCTGTTTGAAGTTTGTGGTTTGCGGATTGCGGTTAGCATTTGGCATTTTGCAGTTTGCAGTTCGCAGTTTGCAGTTCGCATTGTAAACTGGCATTCATTGCCAATTAGAAAGGCAATATATTTATAACAAATTTCGTTATAATTGTATTTATTTCGTATTTCATTGCAATTGTTTATGATATTTTAATTGATTCACATTATATTGTACAAGTGGATAACATTCACAACACATCTGAGTCCTTTCCAATGGTTCATTTAGTTAAAATCTTGCATTTAATAATTGGAATTTGTACTGTTCGAATAAACTTATTTTGTTATTAATTGGTTATTATGTTGCTTCATTTTTATTTAAATAATTATATTTGGGTCAAAATTTGGTTTGATGTAATAATTTTCCGAATCAATTCGTTATAATTGGTTTATTTTTTATTCATTTTAATCGTTTATGATTTGTTTGTTAATTACTATTAAAATGTACAATTATATAATATTTCTACACATTTGAGTCCTTTACAATGGTTTATTTAGATTAAATAATGCATTTAATTATTGGAAATTGTTTCTATTCAAGTAAACTTATTTCGTTATTAATGGGTTCTTCTGATGCTTGTCGACTTTTTTCTACTTTAAATAGCTTATTTAAGTGCCTTTAAGTAAATATTATTTCATTCATATTGTTCCGAGTGATTTGGTTTGATATATTAATATTACCCACTAATTTCGTTATAATTGGATTTATTTCGTATTCATTGGAATCGTTTATGATTCTTTTGGTTAACTCTCATTAATTTGTACAATTGGATTACATTTCCACACATTTGAGTCCTTTCCAATGTTTTGTTTGTTATATCATTTATTTAATGATTTAATTTGTTTCTATTCAAGTAAACTTATTTCGTTATAAATGGGTTCTTTTGATGCAATTTGACCTTTTTCTACTTCTTTTACATAAAAAAGTAAATTTTGGTAGATATCAATTCATTTAAATTGTTTCGAGAGATTTGTTTTGATGTAATAATTTTCCGAATAAATTTGTTATAATTGGTTTATATCGAATTCATTAAAATCGTTTATTATTTTTTAATTACTATTTTATTGTACATTTATATAACATTTCTTCACATTGGCAGGCAATTAGGGCAGGCAGGCATTTAGGCATGCATTAGGCAGGCAATTAGCTAGGTATTTTGGCTGGCAATTAGGCAGGCAATTAGGTCAGGCCGACAATTAGTCAGGCAGGTAATTAGGCAAGCAGGTAATTAGGCAGGCAGGCAATTAGGCAGTCAGGCAATTAGGCAGGCAGGTAATAAGACAGGCAGGCAATTAGGCAGGCAGGCAATTATGCAGGCAGGAAATTAGACAGGCAATTAGGCAGGCAATTAGGCAGGCAATTAAGCAGGCAATCAGGCAGGCAATTAGGCAGTCAGGCAATTAGGCAGGATACAATTAGGCAGGTAATAAGGCAGGCAGGCAATTAGGCAGGCAGGCAATTATGCAGGCAGGCATTTAGACAGGGCTATTAGGGAGGCTATTAGGCAGGCAATTAGGCAGGCAATTAAGCAGGCAATCAGGCAGGCAATTAGGCAAGCAATTAGGTAGGCAGGCAATGAGGCAGGTAGGCAATTAGGCAGGCAATAGTCAGGCTAATAAGCAGACAATTAGACAGGCAGGCAATTAGGCAGGTAGGAAATAGGGCAGGATATTATGCAGGCAATTAAGCAGTTAATTAGACAGATAATTAGGCAGTTAATAAGGCAGGCAATTAGGCAGTTATAAGGCAAGCAATAAGGCTGTTAATTAGGCAGGCAGGCAGGCAGTTAATTAGGCAGGCAAATAGGCAGGCAATTAGGCAGGCAATTAGGCTGTTAATTAAGCTGTCAATTAGGCAGTTAATAAGACAGGCAATTAGGAAGGCAATTAGGCAGTCAATTAGGCAGGAAATAAGGCAGTTAATTAGGCAGGCAATTAGGCAGTTAATAAGGCAGGCAATTCGCAAGGCAATTAGGCAGGCAGTTAGGCAGGCAATTAGGCAGGCAATTTGGCAGGCAATTAAACAGTTAATTAGGCAGGCAAATAGACAGTTAATTAGGCAGGCAATTAGGCTGTTAATTAAGCAGGAAATAAGACAGTTAATTAGGGAAGCAATTAGGCAGGCAGGCAATGAGGCAGGTAGGCAATTAGGCAGGCAATTATTCAGGCTAATAAGCAGACAATTAGACAGGCAGGCAATTAGGCAGGTAGGAAATAGGGCAGGATATTATGCAGGCAATTAAGCAGTTAATTAGACAGATAATTAGGCAGTTAATTAGGCAGGCAATTAGGCAGTTAATTAGGCAGGCAATTAGGCAGTTAATTAGGCAGGCAATTAGGCAGGCAAATAAGCAGGCAATTAGTCAGGCAAGCAATAAGGCAGGTAATTAGGCAGTTAATTAGGTAGGCAAATAGGCAGATAATTAGGCAGGCAATAAGGCAGGCAATTAGGCAGGCAATTAGGCAGGTAATTAGACAGGCAATTAGGCAGGCAATAAGGCAGGCAATTAGGCAGATAATTAGGTAGGCAATTAGGCAGTTAATTAGGCAGGCAATTAGGCAGTTAATTAGGCAGGCAATTAGGCAGTTAATTAGGCAGGCAATTAGGCAGTTAATTAGGCAGGCAATTAGGCAGTTAATTAGGCAGGCAATTAGGCAGGCAAATAAGCAGGCAATTAGTCAGGCAAGCAATAAGGCAGGTAATTAGGCAGTTAAATTAGGTAGGCAAATAGGCAGATAATTAGGCAGGCAATAAGGCAGGCAATTAGGCAGGCAATTAAGCAGGCAATAAGGCAGTTAATTGGGCAAGCAATTAGGCAGGCAATTAGGCAGTTAATTAGGCAGGCAATTAGGCAGTAAATTAAGCAGTCATTAGGCATGCAATTAGGCAGGCAGGCAATTAGGCAGGTAGGCAAAAAGGCACTCAATTAGGCAATTAATTAGTCAATTACTTAGGCAGGCAATAAGGCAGGCAATTAGGCAGGCAGTTAGGCAGGCAGTTAGGCAAGTAATTAGACAGGCAATTAAGCAGGCCATTGGGCAGGCAATCAGGCAGATAATTAGGCAGGCAATTAGGCAGTTAATTAGGCAGGCAATTAGGCAGTTAATTAGGCAGGCAATTAGGCAGTTAATTAGGCAGGCAATTAGGCAGTTAATTAGGCAGGCAATTGGGCAGGCAATCAGGCAGATAATTAGGCAGGCAATTAGGCAGTTAATTAGGCAGGCAATTAGGCAGTTAATTAGGCAGTTAATTAGGCAGGCAATTAGGCAGTAAATTAAGCAGTCATTAGGCATGCAATTAGGCAGGCAGGCAATTAGGCAGGTAGGCAAAAAGTCACTCAATTAGGCAATTAATTAGGCAATTACTTAGGCAGGCAATAAGGCAGGCAATTAGGCAGGCAGTTAGGCAGGCAGTTAGGCAAGTAATTAGACAGGCAATTAGGCAGGGCAATTGGGCAGGCAATCAGGCAGATAATTAGGCAGGCAATTAGGCAGTTAAGTAGGCAGGTTAATTAGGCAGTTAATTAAGCAGGCATTAGGCATGCAATTTGGCAGTTAATTAGGCAGGCGTTTAGGGAGGCAATTAGGCAGATAATTAGGCAGGCAATTTGGCATTTAATTTGGCAGGCAATTAGGCAGTTTATTAGGATGGCAATTAGGCAGGCAATTAGGCAGTTAATTAGGCGGGTAATTAGGCAGGCAGATAGGCAGTTAATTAGGCAGGCAATTAAGCTGTTAATTAAGCAGGCAATTAAGCCGGCAATTAGGCAGTCAATTAGGCAGTTAATTAGGCAGGCAATTAGGCAGGCAATAAGGCTCTTAATTCTTAGTTTCCTGTTTGA
>NW_026962279.1:0-1000 GCF_032445375.1 Bacillus rossius redtenbacheri
GCATTCGAATCGCTGCAGACGCCCCGATATACTGTCCAATAGAGAACTTGCACAGTGAAACTAACACTGAAACTTTGCAAGATTTTTATATCCGCACAACCCAAAATTTTTACGATAAATGTGTGAATAATTTAAATCCACATATTTCCTCCCTTGGAAACTACGATCCAAATAATACACAGAAGTATAAGCTTCCGAAATCAATCCTGGCGCACCGCCCGCCGTAGCTGCGGGCGAGGCGCCCTCTGATTGGCCGAGCCTGACAGCCAATCAGCGCACGACCCCCTCCAAACATAAATCTGCCTATGCTTCCGCATAATTAAGGGCAGTGTGTGCATGACAAATGAAACAAAGCTCGCGCACAATACACATGTGTGCTGGCAGCTCTTATATAATTAAATAATAGGTAAATGTTATTTCATATAAATTTAATGTTTCACCCCCTTAGTATAAGTTAATAAATTAAGAACATACGCGCCCTAATTATCATACATGACAATTAAATATGTGATTATGTAATAACCAAACATGATTATAATAATTCAAAATGGTCCGAAGCACGCAGGTGTAGGTTTTGACTTATGCAGAGGTCCACTGCCTGTGTGGTTAGGGCTGACTCTTTATGCCTGATGGGCATGATCGCCTGCAGGCCTCACCTGCAGTGACGGTCGTGTTTCTGATGGCATGAGATTTTGAATTACACCTAAATAAACACACAGATGGCTGTAATACATGTGATAACCAAACATGATGCTTATTCAAAATGGTCCGAGGCACGCAGGTGTAGGTTTTGACTTATGCAGAGGTCCACTGCCTGTGTGTTTAGGGCTGACTCTTTATGCCTGATGGGCATGGCTCGCCTGCAGGCCTCACCTGCAGTGACGGTCGTGTTTCTGATGGCATGAGATTTTGAATACCAGCTACCATTGCAACTAGTGTGACATCGCACACACACAACATGCATACCAACCATATGTATGCGTGTGTATATATATGTATA
>NW_026962280.1:0-1000 GCF_032445375.1 Bacillus rossius redtenbacheri
ATGTCGGAGATGATTAACGGAGAATAAATAAATACAAACAAGTGATGTGTTTAAGATTTTTGCATTAAGTTTATTTGTCACTGTACAAAATTTTTTTTTATATTTGTCGATTCTTCATACAGAACTGATAGTTGTGTAATCATTTGTAAGTATGTTTTGCGACTCCAAGTGAATCTACGTGTCGAGTATTGCCTGCAGTTCAGACGCGTGGACTGGTCATTACTGATGACCGGCGACTCTAGGTGCCTCGCTGCCTCAAAGCAACGAGCCTGTTGCTTTCAGACATTCCTGAGTGATGAGTCATGGTGCCGGCAGAGCCTCACAACCTTGTTTATAATCGCCTAGGTCATTAGTGGTTGTATTTGGTCCTGGCAGGATAGGTTAGTCATGCTTGTTTGCAATGTTACTGTCACATTTCTCTCCACTTTCCCCACCCCTGGGCCAACCATCAAACATTACAGAACTGCTACGACTCACAAGTGGTATTAAACACCTGCACATGAGTCATTCTGTTTTGTTTTTTTCGAAGACGATGGTATATTTCTGTTCTCACTACTCTGCCAATTCATACCTGTTCCTAACACATAGTCCATTCATATTGATGGATTTGTCAAAATAACCCATTACTATTGGCTGCTTTTAAATGACAAAAAGTTAGTTACATACAAGGGGCGGACTCCTGCCACCCAGCCAGGTAAAGGAGCCACTGGGCAGACAGTAGGTGGTACAAGGGGCGGACTGCTGCCACCCAGCCAGGTAAAGGAGCCACTGGGCAGACAGTAGGTGGTACAAGGGGCGGACTGCTGCCACCCAGCCAGGTAAAGGAGCCACTGGGCAGACAGTAGGTGGTACAAGGGGCGGACTGCTGCCTCCCAGCCAGGTAGAGGAGCCACTGGGCAGACAGTAGGTGGTACAAGGGGCGGACTGCTGCCACCCAGCCAGGTAGAGGAGCCACTGGGCAGACAGTAGGTGGTACAAGGGGCGGACTGCTGCCACCCAG
>NW_026962281.1:0-1000 GCF_032445375.1 Bacillus rossius redtenbacheri
TACCGGACTCCCTACCAGGGTTTGGGCATTTAATTCTTCAGAGTGTTATTACTGGAATCAGGTCTTCTGAAACTATTGAAAAATCAATGTTTATATGACCATCTGATCATGAAATAGATGCACATGTTCGAAGACAGCCTGCTTGCGGGGTCTGTGTGTACAAAACTTTAGAGAAGTGTGTTTCTTCTGCTTCGGAGCGGCGCTAGGAAAGGAAAGCACGCATGCGTGGGTCCGCCGAACACTTTCTCCGAAACTCTAGGCGTGACGCATGGGCAGTCCGACTTGTAACAGGCCCACACTGTGCTTCACGTTTGATCGGGCACGCCCCCACGCAAGGCGACGAGAGGACCTCCCAGCTGTGTCTTCTAGGAAGGTCTCGGTCGCCGGAGGAGTCCCGGAACGTGACCTCGCGTTGCTTCCACGTATCTCGACGACTGGAACCTGCACCCGTCAATTTTATGTAATACACTGTTATGGCATGGAAATACGAACAACTCACCTCGAGGGTTCTCTTCCTTTACGACCTTGACTTTGCGCAAGGTTCAAGTCGTTGTCGTTTTTTTGTTTGTCTCGCCTCCTTCAAAAGACCCTTCCAAGAAAATCCTACGCGCTGAACATAAATCAAGAGAATTTCGAAAGGTCACTTACCTCTTCGCCTGATCATAAAATCCATCGTATCAAACTGGGGCTGGGACACTGATGGTAATTAGATATTTTACTTATCATAGCCAAGGTCATAATTTATGTTTGAGCAGATCATGAGTCGGTATGCACCATCCGTGACGTCTCATGAGCTTTAGGAAGTAATTTAATTTTGGTGGAGGAGGGTACAGAGAGGCTAACATATAAACGCAATGAATCTTGAAGGAAAATCAAATTTTTACATTCTCTTACTCATTTTTTTCGATCGTTTATCGTTACATTACTTCTAAGAATATAAATTTCGCCTGTTAAAACACATTAAACACTTAAACACTATCGAAGTCCTCATCTGCCAAAC
>NW_026962282.1:0-1000 GCF_032445375.1 Bacillus rossius redtenbacheri
TGGCGTAAGTCATGAAACAAATATCTGCCACCAAAAAAAAAAAAGGCCCACCTGACGGTTACTTTCTGTAGTTCCAGTCATAAATCAACTGAACAGATCGCGCACTAATAGAAACAAATGTTTCCAAAACTGTGTTATAGGAAGCAACCCTGTATACTTATAACTGCGATCTGTAAAAGTAAAAATATGGTGTTTTCCTTCATAGTACTTTTCCTCCTGTTTACATCAACCACCCCGTTCCGCTGTGACGCATGGGATTTCATTCCCCTTCCTCCTAACGACATTCTTCACCAAAGACAGGACCTTGAGCTGGAACCAGCAACAGTAGAACGGAAACTCAGGCGCCCCGATGACGGATTTACCGTGGAACACAGAAGACATGCAAACATAGCAAGAGGCTACAGGGCTCTAACGTAGTGAAAAATTTAGAAGTTCTTGTCTTGGATCCGCCATTTTGGATGACGTCATTCTGTTCTCGAACATTCCGGCGATGTGTTTTCCGCCATATTGGATGATGACATCACCGTTGCAATTTTCGTTACGGTCGCCATCTTTAATTTTTTATTTATTATCCGATTTTAATGGAAAAATTTTTAAAAAAACAAACATTTACGACACGGAGTTCGGAGTCCTCGGTTCGACCCCGACGAGTGCAAAAAAAATTAAAATTGGTGACAGCATCCTTCCTCAATGGTGGTTGCAGGCAGACTGACTCCCACCACTTTTTTTCAAAGCAAATATATCGTCACCTAGAATGATGTCATGTCCGCCATCTTGTCTTCTATGCAGGAAGCCATCATCATTGTATAGTCGGCTAGAGTGCGCTGATGCCATGTTAGTTTAATTCTTACCCGCTAGAGTGCCGTAATCATTTATTACTAAGGTGCCCGCCATCTTGAAAATCCGTAATTATTTAGCTAGAAATTCGGGAAAAGTTCCAAAATTCATTAAATAAATCACTCATTAATTAACATATTTATTCGATGGATTCCTGTCCTCG
>NW_026962283.1:0-1000 GCF_032445375.1 Bacillus rossius redtenbacheri
TTACCAAAGACTCCCACTTCAAGCGCATGAACAGAAACTGTGCGGAAGACGAGGTTAAACTTATTCTGCAATGATTCGTGGAAGTCCGGAGTATGCATTTGGATGTAAGCAGAGTATACATAGGTTCACCTCTTGCAAAGTTTGGGGATTACCGTACCCCATGCGCTGATAAAATTACCAATTATTCGACCATCATCCTTTCATCTTTAAGGAAAAATTAGGTCTGTCTGCATTCGATTGAGTAGGGGCACATGACGATTGAGAGATATCCACAAGCCACAGCATCGTGTATAGATTACGCCAGCATATGGCACATACAATTTGTCCACCTTGTCATGTCACAGAACTATCCTGTGCTGGCCAAAGCTATAACACTTGAAACATCCTAGTTAGACTATGACTAGTTGTCTTCAGTTGAACATGCAGAGGTCTACGGTGATGGCAGAACTGGAGGCTTACTGCTGAAACCTTAAGCCAGATGAGCTGATAATCCAGAAAATTTACTCAATCTGGATGATATTCCATCTCACGGTTAAAAAAGCCATGATAGTGAAACACCTGAAGGCCGATATGTTTGTTCGAAACGATGGATTAGTCATGTTGGTGTGTGGTTATCTTTCCACCAATCACCTAATGGTGATGAAACTAAATTGCATTACAATAGATTCCAGTAATATTATCCTTTTTCAAGCAAGGCTACATCTGGTCTCGATGCGCTCAGTATTCTTAGGTTGTTGCTATGTGCAGTCTTTGATGCCAACTAGGAACTGTGTCATTTATCACACACTGATGCCAAAGGAGAGAACATGAATGGATATTTACTGATCCATGACTTATTTGTACAGAATGAGCCCATACAACTGTTCACTTATGTCTTCAATGTGCACTGAACCAAATCCCACCTGGACATTATGTTTGGGATTAATGGCAGCCAAGTAATGGAAACGAACTCGATGGTGTTGGAATATTCCTCCAGTGATCACCGGCAGATCAGTTTTGA
>NW_026962284.1:0-1000 GCF_032445375.1 Bacillus rossius redtenbacheri
CGCTTTCTTCCCTCCTTCCCATCACTCCCCACGCGGCGCCCTGCCCTTGACACGTAACTGACACCGGACAGCTGGGTGTTGCGCGAGCCGCTGACACATGTTTTCGAGAGATTTCTGCCGTCTGGACGGCTCGGAGTGACGCGACAGGCCCGGGCCACTCTCGTGAGTTCCAGAAATTGCGGCTGATAGATAAAACGAGGACGGCGGCCTCGAGAGAGTCAGTCTGAGTCGGAGACTGAGTGAGTTCTCCCATGGTGGAGATCTGGGCGATAGTGCCGCGGGTGCGGCAGATTTGCGAAGTCCTTGGACGAAGGTTCCAGGGCAGGGAGTGAGTGAGTTCAGTGGAGTCGGGAGTTTTCCCGCGGCGGAGTTTCTGGGCGATAGAGTCGCGGGCGCGGCGGAGTCCCGAACGAAGTTGCGAGCGAGGAGTCGAGTGGGATCTCGGTGAAGAGGAAGTGAGATTCAGCGGTGAGAGAGTGTGGCGACGGAGTCCCGCGGCGGAGACCCACGAGGGGTGCTGTGGCGACAGTTGCGCCAGAGGTGCGGCCCAGCGTGGTGTGTGGAACGAGGGACTGGGGACTAGACATTTCTTTAAGTATAGTAAATTATTTGCCATCTTAGAATATTAATTGTAAATGATAAGTAGTGGAAATAAAAAAAACTGTGTGTGAAATAAAATCTTTAATTGGGCTATCCTTTACGAACCCGCGGTAAAACGTAACACCACATATATATATATATATACTTATATATTATATAATAGTGTTCGGTAAAATAGCCTACTGCCCCCATCCTCCCGCGGGTAGTCAAATGCAAACTGAAAATGCCACACGCGTGTGGCAGCAATATTTTTATTTCTTTTTCACTGGGTAATAGCATCTGATTATATTAGTTAATTTTTTACTTTAATCTAAGATGTGTCTTGTTTTCATTAATATTTTTAATTTGTATGTATTTATTTAAGATTCTAATATTTCGGACTTGGATTCAGGCAGTAATA
>NW_026962285.1:0-1000 GCF_032445375.1 Bacillus rossius redtenbacheri
AGGCAATTAGGCAATTAATTAGGCAGGCAATTAGGCAGGCAATTAGGCAGGCTTTAAGGCAGTTAATTAGACAGGCAATTAGGCAGGCAATTAGGCTGGTAATAGGCAGTTAATTGAGCAGGCAATTTGGCAGGCAATAAGGCAAAAACAGCGAACTGTAAACGGTATACTGTAAAACTACAAACTGCTAAAATTGCAAACTGCATTTGGCAAATGCGAACAGCAATCTGCAAAACACAAAATTCAAACAGCAAACTGCAAACTGCATACTCCAAACTGCGAACTGCAAATTGCATACTGCAAACTGTTAAATGCAAACTACGAACTGCGATTTGAGAACTTAAAACAGCGAACTGCTACTGCAACCGCAAACCAAAAAACCACAAACCGCAATCTGCAAACGGCAATTTGCGAACTTCGAACTGCGAACTTCATACAGAAAACAGCATACTGCGAAATGCGAAACTAGGAACTGCAAACAGCAAACAGCTCACTGCAACCTGCGAACTGCAAACTGCTAACCACGAACTGCGTTGTGCTAACTGCGAACTGCAAACTGCGATCTGTAAACCTCAAACCGATATCCGCAAACCACAAACTCTAAACAGCACACTGCTAACTGTAAACTGCAAATGCGAACCGCAAGCCGCAATCCGCAAAGCACAAAATTCATACAGCAAATTGGTAACTGAAAATTGCGAACTGCAAACTGCAAACTGAGAACTACGATATGCGAACTGTGAAATGCGAACTGCAAATTATAAACTCCGAACTGCCAACTGCAAACTGCGAACTAAAAACCGTTTATTTTTAACTGCGAACTGCAAAATGCGAACTACAAACTGCGTAGTGCAAACTGCGAAATGCGAGTTGGGAACTGCGAACTGCAAAATGCGAACTGCAAACTGCGAACTGCGAACTTAAGTTTAAAAACCACAACTGTAAAACTGCAAATTGCAAACTGCTAATTGCAAACTGCAAACTGACAACTGCGAATTTT